>NW_025853175.1:59656-91968 GCF_002878395.1 Capsicum annuum | reverse complement strand
AACCCACCAACGTTAGGAATACATAACCTTCCTTAGTACTACAAGGTACCATCACTATTGATCTCAAGTACCATTAAATTTTGCCTACCTATATCACCCTTGATTTTCATAAAGACAGGGTCTAGAATTTGTTCTCCTTAATCTCTGCACCAAGAGATGACCGAACCACTTCTTGTACTAATACACCAACATTCCCAGAGTCTAAAAAGTGAACCCTAAGATTATCCAAGCGGTGAATATCCTTCACCAACTCCCGTCTCTCCTTATACACATAAGATAAACTCCCTATGGATAACCTTTAAACAACCTCAGAACATAATATTAGCCTTACCTGTATGATAGTAAAGACTTATGTCATAGTCCTTGAGAAGCTCAAGCAATCTTTGCTGCCTGAGGTTAAGCTCCTTCTACGTAAACACATACTGTAAACTCTTATGATCAGAAAAGATGTCCATATGCACTCCATACAAATAGTGATGCCAGATTTTCAATGTAAACAACACTGCTAAAAGCTCCAAATAATGAGGGATTGTTCCTCTCATGTACCTTCAACTGCCTACAAGAATAGGCATTCACCATACTATGTTGCATTAAAACACAACCAAGGCTTACCTAGGATGCACTACAATAAATTACAAACTCCTTATTATCTTAAGGCAAAGTCAAAAACAAAGCCGAATTTAGCTTATCCTTCAGCTACTCTAAACTACGCTCACAAGCATTCGACCAAGAGAACCTTACCTTCTTTTGAGTCAACTTGGTTAATGGGGCATCAATTCTCAAAAAACACTACACAAAACTCTTATAGTACCTATCCAAACCCAAGAAACTCTGAATGTCGATTAGAGTTATGGGTCTAGGCCACTTCTTAACCACCACCACCTTTTGTGGATCCACCATGATCCCCTTACTAGAAATAACATGACCCAAAATAGTGACATCGTTCAACCATAATTCACATTTAGAGAATTTGGCATACAAGTGTTGCTTTTTCAAGGTCTACAAGACCACACAGAGGTGATAAGCATGATCCACCTCTCTCTTAGAATACACCAAAATTTCATCAATAAACACAATGACAAAAAGATCTAGAATCCAATAGAATAACCTATTCATCAGATCCATTAGTGCCGCCGGGGCATTGGTCAAACTAAACGATATAACTAAGAACTCAAAGTGCCTATATCGAGTACAAAATGTCATCTTAGTGATATACACCTCCCTAATCTTAGGATGATGATACGAAGATAGAACATCTATCTTACAAAATAATTTGGCACCTTGCAACTAATCAAAGAAGTCATCTATTCTTGGAAGAGGATACTTGTTCTTAATCGTCACCTTATTTAACTGCTGATAGTTGATACATCAAAAGAGAACTATCTTTCTTACACAGGAATAACACTGGTGCACCCTACGGGGACACAATAGGATGAATGAAACCATTATCCAGAAGATCCTTAAGTTGATCCTTAAATTCCCTCAACTCAGTTGGAGCCATTCTATAAAGAGGAACAGATATTGGACGATTGTTCGAAACCAAATCAATCCCAAACTAATTCTCCCTATTTGGACGAACACCAGGAAGATCATCCAGAAAGATCTCAGGAATCTCATTAACCACCGAATTTGAATACAAAGAAGGACGTTTTAAGTAATAATCGTTAACCCAGGCCCCATGATAGGGGCACACTTTAAAGATTAACCTCTAAGCTCTAAGATATGATATAAACTTCCTATTGGAGCTAGGGAACCACTCTCCCATTCAATAACCAACCTATTGGGGAACCTAAAGACAACCCTAGGTCCAAAAATCTAAGGATGCATAGAACGAATGTAACCAATCCATACCTAAATAATATCAAAACCCACCATATCTAATTCGAATAAATTCACCAAAGTTTCCTTACTACCAATAGATACCACACACCCCGTGTAGATTCATTTAGCAACCATAGAGTCACCGACAGGAATAGAAATAGAAAAAGAATCTAAAATAACCTTGGGATCAAAATAAAAATACACAACCATAAATGGGGTCACATAAGAGAAAGTAGACCTCAATTCAAGTTAACAATAAATATCTTGAGAAAAGAGTTGTAACATACCAGTCACGATATCAGGTGATGCCTCATACAGCTGTTAAGTAGAATCAAATGAAAAAGCAACACTCTTTGGTAAAGAAGAATATGAAGAGGTAACCAAAACATTATTCTCCCTTGAAACAACCTTACTAATCAGATAGTTTCTAAGCATATAACCTGGCTAACCATATTTAAAGCCCCTATTACTAGCCTCATCACATCAAACCTTATATAACCTGCCACATAACCTGCAAAGAGGATACGATGAGGTTGACTGAGCCCCACTAGCTTGAAATTAATTAACCTGTGCCTTGAAGTTAGTGACACCTTACTGATGCCTGTCACCCAGCCACTTTGGGTAAGGAGCACTAGGTATGGAGAAAGAACCAGGGCTCCCCCACTTCTTCTTCGGCCACTTACCACATTCCCTACCATTTTGTTGTTGACCAACATCTTGGTCAAAGAACCTAAAATTATTTCCCTATCTTTCCCTATCTCGGCCTACTTTATCTTTTTCTCTTACACCTATTGCGTATGAACAACCAACTTAGAAATATCTATGCTATTGATTAGCAACACAATCTTTCTTTCAAGGATAAAGTTTCTAGATAGACCCGAAGCAAAATTTCTTATCCTGGCCCTCATATCAAACTTTAATTTTTAAGCATATCTAGAAAATGAGTGAAATTTTCGGG
Source organism: Capsicum annuum (assembly GCF_002878395.1). Classification (NCBI taxonomy): domain Eukaryota; kingdom Viridiplantae; phylum Streptophyta; class Magnoliopsida; order Solanales; family Solanaceae; genus Capsicum; species Capsicum annuum. The sequence goes on along the minus strand of NW_025853175.1, from coordinate 89,189 downwards.
CATACTCCTTGACTGTCATCTTTTTTTATTTCAGATCAAAAAAAATTCCTGCTTCTTCATTTCCCTCAACTCATGAGGAAATATGCGGTCTAGAAAATTATTAGAGAAAGTCTCCCACAAAGATGACTCCTAGACATCACCCCTTGCCTGATCTCATTCCTCGTACCATTGATACGGCATATCCTTGAGCTAATAAGCTGCAAAATATACCCCCCACATTCATGGAATGCACAAACTAGAAAATCTGCTACATCTCTTCCCGAAAACCCTGAGGATCGTCCTCTACCTTAACAACTCATATTCATGACTGGCTAACCCTTATGGCCTCAAAAGATGCAATACTAGATGAACCATACTTAGATTGAGAAGCTACCAACTGAGCAATCACAAGAATCCATTGACGAAACTCTATATTTATCACATTGGCCTGAGGAGGACTAGAAGAAATCAGTGGAACTCTAAAAATATAAGGGACTGGACCCTTAGACATAGTATGGATCCCGTGAGTAGAACGTGTCCCATCAACTTTATCCCCAGTAGGTACAAATAACTTTTCATGAGTTTTAGATTGTCAAGGCTTGATCTAAAAGGCAAATAAATAAAAACTAGATGTATCCAAAATATCTTAGACTCCAAGCTTAAAAATAGAACACAACGAAGAAAAACATTTCCTAAATGCCTTGTAGCCTCCTTCTTATTAGTGTTGCGCGCTACATACCCTTAAAAGGGACTCTACTCGACACGACTTTGTGGACTCCCAATTCACCATGAACTTAAAGCATTGATACAGAATTCACATAACTCAAACTGAGGCCTTATCATAATGGGAACCCCAAGTCTAACTAAGACACGAGACTATCCCCTTTACTCATTCCAACTGCCAAATGCATACCCCGAGTAAATTGAATTTTGAACGTAAAGCAAGATAGCATATTTGAATCAACCCAAACTCTAGGATAGGCTCATAACCATGACTAACACAAGCAAGACCAACCATCCAAACCCAACCAATAACCATACAAAAACTAAAGTAATAACTGAGTTCTTGTTCATAATATAACATATAAGGATGGCACAATCATAAATTTAGTCAAATGGTATCAGCCCCAATACCAATGCCAATATTAAGGCTTATGCCACTACCAGCACCACCCATTCAAACCAATAGTAGTGCCACAAAGCCTCTAATCAAAACAAAAACAATATCTGATAGGGACATGCCCCAACCATAGCCAAAACCAATATCTAGGAAATAACCAAAATATGTAAAGACATCCATGATATGAAATAGAGCCTTCCAAAGTATGGAATATCACTACTTCAATCCAATAGCTAATCCCAAATCTGATTATTGACCAGGAGGAGTAGAATGGTATATTCTGATATCACATAGGGATACAGCTACCCGAAGATGGATTAACGGGTAAATTCTAGCAAGTACTCAGGTTAAGAATAAAATAATATAAACCTTTAAAACCAAGTAAACCAACCAAATGCATTCATAACGATATATATATATGTATAAAACCATGATGAGAAAGGGAATCGGGTTTAGAATGCCATTAAAACCATTAGCCTGGGTATGTGTAGCTTAACCATCCTAGAACCACCCATAAGCTCTATGGGTCCAGTGTAACTCCCTGAATGGGCCTCGATATATGTCGGCACTCGAACTGTAGATACTATAGGAATAGGGGATTCCTATGTACCCTTCGCTCTCTATAATATATATGTACAAGTGTAACTTAGGGGATTCCCATATACCTAATATGGCTGTCATGACCAGTCCTTATGTCGGCAAACATGAGTTTGCAGTATCACCCATTAGACTCTCACCTTAATGGTTAGCTATCATACCCCACCATTATTGCCTAATTAAAACCACTAACACAAAACTGAGACCACCATTCCATTTATTATTAACCAAGGCTATAAGTATTGGTATCATCATACTGACCATAACTTGTAAGCAACGTTCGAAGATAACCCTTTTAAGAAGGAGAGATTCCCATGTATCCATAGATTATATTGTTAAGTTGATTTAGGGGAATCCCATGTACCACAAAAGTGATCATCGTGAATTTTTCTTTGGGGATTCCTTTCTATCCCACAAGGCTTTCAATTAGACCAACCATAACCACCAAGACCTTACCATTTGACCATTCCAAATAACTTAAACCATTTAGGGTTCCATTACCAAGTTATACCATACAATAGTTCAATAAAAGTCAAACAATTTGGTAAAAGCATTCTGATAGGCATTTTATCAAACACATTGGGGGCATAGTGTTTCCAAAACTAAAACCAAGTACCAATTAATCATTCCCATGTAACCAAATGTCCAAATTACTATTAAAACATGTAAATCCATAATTTAAAATATGTGAAATTAATAACCAAGCATTTATTTCTAAAACCCTCAATATATATTTGAAAACCCAAAACCATACAACATTCAAGCCATAAAAACATTTCATAAAACATGCCTTAAGTTTGAAACTAACAATGAGGAAGAAGTATCTTACCTTTGATTAAGAAGAGGATGAGATGACACCATCCCTATGAGCCTCGATTGACAACCTTAAAGGAAATCCTAGATTTTGCTTAACCTAAGAGACTTGAGACGTTTTGAGTGAGTTTAGAGTGTTTGATTGATTTTAAATAGGTTAACAAATCCCAAAAAGGTGTTTTAAGCTGTGAGGTCCCAAGAAGTTATAAGGGGAAATGTCCAGATTACCCCCAACTTAAACTATATTAATTTCGCACAGAAGGGTATGATCTCCCCCCTCTATCTGTACCCTAGGGTTTAAGTGGTATCTTTACTCATATCGTAAGCCTCACATTAGACCCAGACACTATTCAACATACGAGAATACAAGGCCAAATCATACCCTAAGACATAAGAAGTACCCTGCAACCTATACCCAAGAAAGGATGTGATCAAGAACACACTCATTAACATATGAGCTTGCTCCATACTATCCGTACCCTAACATATGACCTATATGTTGTCCACTTACACATTGGATAAAAATCTATCCCCATAATACTATTTAAGGTACGACAAAGATCCTCTTAAATTATATCATAAAATATTGCTAGTACCCTTAGTTGAATGATGTCTAGAGAGTTCAAAACACAAGAAAATTCTAAGCATCAAAAATTGAATGTTCAGTCTCCCCCATTAGGATCATTCGTCCCCATATGACGTACAAGGTAGTACAAAAATTAATTACAACCAAATATATCCATTCTAACCACTAACTAAGTTATAAAACAATGATTCAAGGAAATAAACATTATTTTAACCAAGTTAGAAAACAAAGAGATGATCAAGAACACATACCCTCCACATGAATTTTTAGTGCATAAAAAAAATACGTATACTTGGAGTTTATATCTTCTTTTGCTTCCCAAGTAGCTTCTTCCACCTTATGGTTCTACCTTAGAACCTTAACCGAAGCTACATCCTTGGTCCGCAACTGACGAAACTGTCGATCTAAGATCTCATTCGGGATATCTTTATAACATAGAGAATCGGAGATACCCAATCCTTCCAAAGGAACAAGCCATGATGGATCACCTACACAATTTCTCAACATCGACATATGGAATACCGGATGAATGTAGCTCAAACTAGAAGGTAACTCCAATTCATACGCAACATTACCAACCCTTCACAAAATCACACAAGGACCCATATACTAGGGCTGAGCTTTCTCTTTGTCCAAAACAACATTACTCCCTTCTAAGGAGATACCTTTAGGAACACCCTATCCCCAACGTAAAACTTCAAGTGCTTATGCCTTATATCCGTATAGGACTTTTTGTTACTTTGGGTAGCATTAATCCTATCCTGAATTACCTTTACCTTTTCCATAGCCTAATAAACCAAATTTGGGCCAAACATATCTGCCTTACAAACCTTGAACCACCAAATAGGAGATCTACACCTCCTAACATATAATGCCTCCAAAGGGGCCATCTTAGTGCTACAATGATAGCTATTATTGTAAGCAACCTTTACAAGAGGTAGATACTCAACCTAACTAATGCTATAATCAATCACATATGTATGAAGAATATCTTACTATGCATAAATAGTCCTTTCTGCTTACCCATCCATCTGCAGGTGAAAACAATATTCAGACTAACCTTAGTACCCAATCCCTTCTGAAACGACCACAAAAAGTGAGATGAAACAATATACCATGATCAGAGATAATCAAAATAGTTACACATACAACTACAAAATCTCATGAAGACAGAACCTCCCATAATTCTCTGCCAAAAGTTAGTCCAAACTAGCAAGGAGTGAAATGACTTTGCATTCTATACACGATTACCAAACCGAATCAAATTGATAATGATACCGAGGAGGACCGATAACAAAATCCATGTTGATCACTTTCTATTTCTATTTTGGCAATTCAATCTCCTGGTACAAGCCTTCAGGCCTTATGTGCTCAACTTCTACTTATTGACACACTATATATTTGGCCACAAAATCAGCCACATCCTTCTTCATACCATTTCAAAAATACATCTTCTTAAGATCATAATACATATTCGTTAAACTAGGATGAACTTCATAGAGTGATTCATGCGCTTTAGTTAATACCCTTTTTCTCAAGCCATAGACGTTAGGAATACATAACCTTCCTTGGTACCACAAGGTACTATCACAATTGATCTGAATTACCATTATCTTTTACCCACCCACATCACCCTTGATTTTCATCAAGACAGGGTATAGAACTTGCTTCTGCTTGATCTCTACACCATGAGTTGACCGAACCACTTCCTGTAGTAATACACCACTATTTCTAGAGTCCAAAAGGAGAACCCTAAGATTAGCTAAGCTGTTAATTTTCTTCATCATATCCTGCCTCTCCTATTAAAGATGAGCAAAACTCCCTATAGACAACCTTTTTAGAGCATCAGCAACAACATTAGCCTTACCTAGATGATAGTGAAGACTTATATCATAGTACTTATGGAGCTCAAGCCATCTTCTCTTCCTAAGGTTAAGCTGATTCTGTGTAAACACATACTGTAGACCCTTATGATAAAAAAATATGTCCATATGCACTCCATAAAAATAGTGCCATAAGCTATTTATGTTATTTCTATTGACTAATACTCTGGCTAACTTTATGGATCTTACAAATCAGGTATCTAGATAGTTTCTAAATCTATTTGTGATAGTATTCATTGATGATATCTTGGTATATACTAAGAGAGAGGAGGATCATACCAATAACCTCTAAATTATGTTGCAAAATGTTAAAGATCAAAAGTTTTATGAAAAATTTTCTAAGTGTGAGTTCTGGTTGAATGCTTATGAGTGGTAATTTTACCACTCATTTGCACTCAGTTTTAGTGTATATTACCTTATTTTAAATGAGTAGATGAGACATAATTATGATTTAATAGCCTAATATCCACTCTTTGTAGTCATAGGAGTTGAAAAGACAAAGAAATGCGAACTGGAGCTTGAAATGATCAAAAACGAGCAAAAAAAGTACAGTTGAAGACCTGCAGTAGAAAATCTACAGTTACTATAGTCTTAGTCCAATGTACGTAGTTGTGGTTTATCTATATGGTCAATCAACCATGACCGCAGAGTTCAATTATTACCACCATGCGCGATCACAACTTGGTAAAAATATTCAGAGCAATGGCAAAATTGTAATTACACTTATTGATCCAAATTCGAACAAAAAGACCGAAACTCTAATTTGATGTATCATTGATTCCATCGCATCCCTTCTTCCCTAATTTTTTAGGTTTTGATCTTAAGACTTAGTAGCCTCTATTTTGGGAGAAGAAAATATTGTGTAAATTCTAGGTGTAGAATACCTTGGAGACTTTCTAAGTGGAAGATTTGCTCACTTCCTTTGTTGATATTATGGGAGAGCCAAGTTTGAACTAATATTTTCTTAGATATTCTACAACCTTGATTCAATGGAGATTATGGGTATATCCATGCTTATTTATCTTATGTGTAGCCAAATCTCCCTCTTGGGGTTATGTGTGAATACGGGTTAAAGTGTGTGTGGCTTCTAATTGTTAGCGCCTATTTGGTAGTTCATATTTATGGGTTGTATTATTTCTATGCTATTTTAGTTGGAATTTGATGGGTGAAAGCTCCAAACACCAACATAGGTTTGATGCATGAAAGCTCCAAGCTCTAGAAAGTTCAATGTCATCTTCGAAAGAAGGGTTTCAAGTGAACTTTAGGAATCCATATCATCCTTGAAAGAGATATATAGGGACAAAAAAAATAATACATAATTATGTGTGTAGTTTGCAAAATTTTCACTATCTTAAACATAAGTGTGAATATGATGTTAACTATGCTATGGGCATTATCCTAGAAATAGGGATGCGTTGATTGAGGTTGTGGTTACAAAATGTTGAACACACCTATTAGGTATTTGAAAGAATCAATGGGTGGAAGTTTAGTGTTTTGTTGAAAGGCAAACATCAAAACCTATAACCAAGCCTACCCATATTTGAATTATTGAAGTGATGTTGATAATTCTCTCCTACATATCACTCCCTTAGTAATGAATAATCCTAATATCCATGCATAATTGTTAAAACTCTAATTATTTGTTGCCCCAAATTTATACTAGAAAATCTCAAAAAGAAACATTAGTGTAGGAACTCACTTGTAATACCCGTACTTTTCCTAGCTTGAAATTATTCCCTAAGAATGTTAGAAGCTTTCTTTGAAAGATTAATCAAATTTTATATATGTGGTATTTTCAATATTTTCACTTTCTTTCATGTGCGAAATTCCATAAGCTTTCAATCCATACCAAATTCGCCCAAATCCTACACACGGGCTAAGAGTTAGAGCTTTTTTAGTGAAATAGTGTTTCACGTGAGCCATCAGCGCGTCGCTGAGCCAGCTTAAATGACAATTTCTAATTTCCAGTGTTGCTTTGTAATAGTGGCACGTCGCGCCAAACTTCTGGGACTCAAACAAGGTGTCAATGCGATAGCTCCACATTGCGCCACCATACAGATTCCTAATTGTCTAGTTCCAGTGACTTGGCGCGATAGTGGATCGTCGCACCAAGGATGAAAATCGAGAAATTTTCTCAGAAATTAAATACGTGTCCTAGGGTTAAAAGGGTCAATTTACCAGCCCATATAATCCTTATAACACGAGATTTGGCCATAATTCAGCAACTTATACTCAATTACTCTAAAAAACTCTTAAGAACAAGCCCTAGGGTTTTCATAGAAAGTTCAATTCCAAGGGAATTCACCCTCAACTTTCAACAATCTCTCTGTCAATCTTCGTAGAATCACAAGCTAAGGTATGCGTAGTGTTCATTCCTGGACTCTTTCAATCTATGAAGCTCAAGATTCTCTTTTCCAACTTCAAGTATATGGATTTCCTTCTGAGTTTCATGTTGGGTTTGTTTTGTTCATGTTGAGAATGATTAATTGAATTCTAATCAATGTTGGGTGATCAATTTTATATGGAATTGATTTGTATAGATGTATATTCATGTGAATTTATGATTAAACCCTATAATGATGAAATTAAAATTAAACCATTATGTCTAATTATTGTACAATATTATTTTCATATACTATGCCTACCATGTGTTTGATTGAATGCCTACATGAAGGAAAAAGGCCCAACTAGCATGATATTATGAAATCCCCATTTATGTATAAGTTTATTGATACGATTCAAATGACCACCTTAGCTTTGGATGACATCATACGAAGTCAGTACATGGGGCATCAAGCTTTGGTCACATTAAGGAAATGTGATCCTACATGGAGGGGCCGATTTGAGTACACCAAAGAGCAATCCCACATGCGAAAGATTGCTTTGAGCATTGAAGATGGAGGACTCACAATTTTGGGCCTTCATTTAGTACATTTTGGTTACTTTGCCTTGTCCAAGTAACACTCCATGACCACCCATTTTCATTAAGGGTATTGCGGTCATTTTGTTATGTAATAAGTTGAACTATAAATAGGTTTTATTAGTTCATTTGCTAGTTAGTTTATGAAAGATGAAAAATTAAAACAATTGAAATCCTCTCTCTTGAGAGTAGACCACCTTAATATAATCTTATTTAAGACTTGGAAAAGTCATCCTTAGTATAGGGCTTGGAAAAGTCAATATTGTTCTTTCCTTGGAAATGGTGGATCTTGAGGTGAGTCGATTACCTTTGCGGTCACCATAAGAATGTGGTTTTGATTATTACATCCATTAGGGTTTAATGTTGAAATATACTTGGTTCTTAATCTTGTAATAATCTTGGTCACACTATCTATCCTTTTATTATTTTTCAAATCCATGGGATTTTGTCTTTGTCATCTTGTATCCCTTTGTGTTGATTGTTCTTCTCACATTTTGTGGACTGTTTTGGCATCTTGGTGGACTGATTTGTATCATTGGGTATCATCATATCATGGATTGATCTTGTTCCCACAAGATCCATCTTGGGCTCGTCAACTTGAGAATAATAAAAAGGTGTTAGAAAACTGAAAAATAAAAAAAGAGGAATATCTGTCCATTTTTTTTGTGTTCTTGGCCGAAATTGTGTTCTTGTTGTTGTTATTGTTTTGTCCGAGATTTGTGTCTAAATTTAGGTGTTTTTTTATTGTCTTAGTTGTTTCTAAGTGTTATTTTTTTCTTCACTAACACCCTTGATTCTAGATTCAAGTTGAGCTTGAACATTGTTGTTCGTATTGTTGTTACGGTTTCAAGAACTTGAACATTGTTGATGTTGTTGTGTGGACCAAAACTTGAAGGTGGTTTGAGCTCATGTTGTTTGTATTTTGTTGTTTTTTTTAATCTTGAAAAAGGTGTTGTTGATTCTTGGAGGTGCAATGTGAGGATTGGTTTTCAAACTTCTATTAAAAGTTCTTGTTGTTCTTCTTCATGTCTAGTCGCAAAACAGCTCTTCAATATTGTTGTTTGATCCAATATACAAGTGGAAAGAAGTGAGGCCCTTTTTAGTCTTAAAAAAATCCCAAAGACCTACCAAAAGGGAAGGGGGATAAAAAGATCTACAAAAGACTTGGTACTAAAAGAGGGAAAAAACACTTTTCTAGGTGTCCAAAAGAGAAAAGGGCCACCAACCCTTCAAAAAGGTGTCTTTCCCAAAAGGTGTAAGACAAGTCAAACCTTTTTGAATGTGAAAAAGGGATCCAATCTTGATATTTTTCTTCCCCAAGTCCAAAATACACCTCTTTAAGAATTGAAAATTGAACCAAAATTTCAAAGTTGGAAAAATAAGAACCTTTCAAAAACCTCAACCAATCCTAGACCGCCACATCACCAATTTTTGTACAATAACAAAACATAGAGCTCAAAATATTGGGTTTGTTGTTTCTTATTGTTGATTTTTATTTTCATTTTTTTTATTCTTATACTAATTGGCAACTAGTAAATACCTACTAAGTTTTAAATTAGTTTTTGAATACGTTTCTTTCGCGTCTTTATTATTTGTGTGCTTTTCTCATTTGTAACTCATAGTAACTTCTTTATTTAAAGTTCATAAGTGAATTTTATTTTGTTTCTTGAGTCAATAAAAACAAGAATCCATTCCGGCCGCCAAGTAGAATTGACATCTTATTGACTACCGGAGTATAAGCAACTTTCAATATGGGATGGGAGTATAACCCACTTTGAGCCTTTGGACCTTTCTTTGGTAAACACATTACAAGATGTGAACCATTGTTTTTATCCATCTTTTGAACCATACCCTTCTTGATCTTAAAAATACAACTTGAGGCTAAAAGCCTAAGTTGGGGGTGGTAAAGTTAATGGAAAAAAGTTTGAGGCCACAAAGTTTTAGTAGAATGCCAAGGTGCCTAAGTGATGTACACAAATGTTTAGAAAAGAAATGATCCAATAAATGATATAATTGAATAAAAAATTCATGGAAAAGAGATAAAAGAAAGGTAGAGAACAAAGAAAGTGAATGGTAGGCATGGGAAAAGAGATTAAACAAAGGAGAGTGGACTGTAAAAAAAAGAGATTTAAAAGTGTGATGTTGGAGCTCAAAGAAGGGAGGAGCCATGTTGTTCCTAAATAATATCCTACCCTAACCCAAACCTACATTACAAGCTTAGAAAGTCCTTTGAGATCTCTAACCATTTATTTTCTTTGTAGAGGCAATTGAACAAAGGGGCAAGCCTAAGGTATAACATTTTTTGCATTGAGATTTCTTTTGTGTGTGAGAGAGTGTTTGTTCAATTAAAATTCCTTGTTGCATATGTTACACCTTGATGTGAGGAATTCTCTTTCTTCCGAGGACAGCATGTGAAACAAGTTGAGGTGGGTGATTTTTTCACCCTACAACAATGAGTCAAATGGAGTATAGCTTAGTTGTCATCAAAAGGGAGTCACTTATATAGTGTTGGTTTTTGTTGCTTGGTCACTCTTTAAAGTCCTATGTAGCCTTGGTTTTAATATTGACTAAGGAGGGGTGTAGAAAAGATAGCTTAGCCCCTGTGCAATGAACTACTTGTGGCTGCAATTCAAATGGAAGTTGCTATGAACTTTAAGGCATAAGGTTTGGGCATAAATAATTGTGTTTCTTTGAGTAAGGTAGCGTGTCTTGAGCACTAACAAATACTTTAAGTTGGGGGTATTGATGAGTGGTGATTTTACCACTCATTCGCACTTAGTTTTAGAGCACATAACCTTGTTTCAAATGAGTAGATGAAATATAATTATAATTTAATGGACTAATATCCACTCTTTGCAGGTATAAGAGTTTAAAAGACAAAGAAATGTGAACTGGAGCTTTAAATTATCAAAAGGGAGTAGAAAAAGTGCAGCTTAAGACTTATAGTGAAACATTTTCGGTTACCACTGTTATGGTCCATTGGCCACTGTCATGGTTATTATAGATGGTCAATTAACTACGATCATGGAGGTCAATTGCGGTCGGAAAGCCGCGGTCGCAACTAGGATGCGCGAACGTGGCTTGGCAAAAATGTTCAGCCCAAGGGCGAAACTATAATTGCACTTGCGAATCCCAATTTAAACAAAAAGACTCAAATCCTAATTTGTTGTATCATTCATTTCATTACGTCACTTCTTGCCCAATATTTTAGATTTTTTGGCTTGAGACTTTGTGGCCTCCATTATTGGAGAAGAAAATACTGGGTAAATTTTGGGTGAAGAATACATTGGAGAATTTCTAAGTGGAAGATTTGCTCACTTGTTAATATTATGGGAGAGCCAAGTTTGAACTAATATTCACTTAGATCTTCAATAACCTTGATTCCATAGATATTATGGGTATATCTATGCTTGTTTATCTTATCTATAGCTAAATCTCCCTCTGAGGTTCATGTGTGAATAGAGGTTAAAGTCTGTGTGGGTTGTGATTATTAGCATCTATTTGGTAGTTCATGTTTATGGGTTCTATTATTACTATGCTATTTTGGTTGGGATTTGATGAGTGAAATCTTCAAATACTCACATGGGTTTTATGAGTGAAATCTCCAAGCTCTAGAAAGTTCAATGCCATCTTCGAAAAAAGGGTTTTAGGTGAACTTTAAGAATATATGTCATCCTCAAAAGAGGGATGTGGGGACCAAAGCAATGACAGATAATTATGTGTGTAGTTTGCTAAATTCTTACTATCTTAGACATAAGGGTGAATATGATGTTAACTATGCTATGGGCATCATCCTAGAAATAAGGATTCCTTGACTGAGGTTATGGTTACAAATTGTTGAACACACCTATTAGGTATTTGAAATAATCAATGGGTGGAAGTTTGGTGTTTTGTTGAAAGGCTAATATCAAAACCTATAACCAAGCCCACCCATTTTTGAATTATTGAAGTGATGTTGATAATTAGTTCCCACATGTATCTCCCTTAGTAATGCATAATCCAAGATCCATTCAAAATTATTAAAACTCTAATTATTCGTAGCCCCGAATTCATTCAAAAAAATCCAAAAATGAAACTTTAGTGTAGGAACTCACCTCCCACATTTTTTCTTTTTGTAATATTTATTTGAATTTAACTTGTATCTATCATTTTGAATTAATTTGATCGCCACTCTCATTGTTCCTCGTGGATTCAACCACGACTCTAAAATTGGGTAAATATATTAACAACGACTATCTTGCATTTAATTGGCGTGTAAGTTGAGCGTTATCAAATATTGCAACCTTTCTTGAGCATGTGCTTTCTAGTGAAGGGATCAAGGTAGATCCACAAAAGGTTAAAGCGATTAAAAGGTGGCCTTGCCCATGACTCCAATCGATGTTAGGAGCTTCTTAGTCTTGGTTGGGTATTATAGGAGGTTTAGAGAGAGCTTTTCTTCTATTTATGCTTTATTGAAAAATTTGACTCAAAAAAAGGTTATGTTATTGTGGTTCGATGCTTTTGAGGGTAGTTTTGAAAAGTTGACCTCTCCTCTCATTTTGACCCTGCCAGAGAGTACTAATGGATTTATGGTGTATTATGATGTATCACATATGGGACTAGATTGTAGTTTGATGCATCATTTTAAGGTGGTGGCTTACGATTCTTGGTTAATCAAAGTTTATGAAAAGAATTATCCGGCTCTTGATTTAGAGTCAGCAACTGTGGCCTTAGCTTTTAAAATTTTGCATCATTATTTGTATAGGGTACATGTGGATATTTATTCAAATCATAAGAGCTTGCAGTATGTATTTACTTTGAAAGATTTGAATCTCAGATAGAGGTGGTGGCTCAAGTTATTTAAGGATTATGGCATGAGTCTTCCCTACTACCTTGGTAATTCTAACATTATTACTGATGCTCTTAGTAGGTTGTCTATGGGGAGCTTATCTTATGTGGATAAGGATAAGTAGGAATTGGTGAAGGATATTCATAAGTTGGCTAACTTAGGAGTTTTTCTTTTGGACTCTGAGGAATGGGGAATGATTGTTCAAGAAATGGTCAATCATCTATTAGTGTAGAGTTGAAGGAGAAGAAGGCTTTAGGCCCTATTCTTATGCAGATTAAATAGTATACGGGACAACAAAATTTATGGCCTACGAGATTGGGGGGGATGGTGTTCTAAGGTAGCAAGGTAGATTGTGTTTTCCTGATGTTGATGAGCTACGGGAAATGATTTTGACTGAGGCTCATGGGTCAAGGTTTACAATTCATGCAGGTTTGACAAAGATGTGTCATAATTTGAAGGAGATCTATTGGTAGGACAACATAAAGAGGAGTGTGGAAAATTTTATGGCTAAGAGTATGGTTTACTACCAAGTTAAGGTAGAACACTTAAGGCCTAGTGACATATCTTAAGAGATAGAGTTGCTTATATAGAAGTTGGGGATGATTAATATGGATTTTATCATCGGTATTTCGTGGTCTCACAATTAGTTTGACCCAATTTGGGTCATTGTGGATAGAATGATTAAGTGTGCTCACTTATTGTCCGTGACTAATAACTACTATGGAGAGGATTCTGCTATGTTATGTATTTAGGGGACTGTCAAGTTGCATGGAGCGTAGGTGTCCATATTTTGGAATGAGGTACATAATTTCATTCTCACTTTTGGATTTATTTCAGAATGGTTTGGGCACTCAGATAAACTTTAGCATCGCCTTCCACCCCAAATGGATGGAGAATCGGAATAGACTATTTAGACCTTGGAGGACATGCTAAGGGACTGTGTGATCGATTTTTGGGGTTTGGGTTGACAACTTACCTCACATTGAGTTTGCATATAATAATAGTTATTATTTGAGTATTCAGATGGCTCCTTTAGAAGCTCATATGGTAGGAGGTGTAGGTCTCCAATAGGGTTGTTTGAGGCTAGTGAGACTAGATTTTTTGATCCTAACTTGGTTTAACAAGCAATGAAGAAGGTGAAGCTGATTAGAGAAAGACTTAAGGCTGCTCAGAGTCTCCAAAAGTCTTATGAGAATGTGAGGCGAAGAGAGTTAGAGTTTGAGGTTAATGATGGAGTGTTCTAGAAAGTGTCTCTTATGAAAGGAGTGCTGAGGTTTTGAAAGTTTGGGAAACTCAGTCCTCGTTATATCAGTCTATATCTGATTTTGAGGAGAGTTTGGAAAGCCACTTATGAATTGAATTTTCCTTCAAATTTGGGTTCTATTTTTACTTTTTTCCATGTATCGTTGTTAAAGAGTGTGTGGGTGGTACTTCTTTAGTTGTTCCTATAGAGGATGTTGGTATTTCAGATTCCTTGTCTTATGAGAAAATCCTGATCGAGATTTTGCGTAGACACTTCCATCGTTTTAGGATTAAGGATATGACTTCTATAAAAGTCCTATCAAGGAATCAAAAGATGGAAGAAGCCACTTGGGAAGCTGAGGATGATACGAAGGCTAAATATCATTAGTCTCCACTCATGTCAACTCCACCTTACTTTCAAGGTAACAGAAATAGTGAAGCTCAAGGTCCTAGGGGTAGGTCTTTATCAGACAGTCCCTGCAGATAGTTATGGGATTTCCCATAGGCTCAAAAGTATCCCATCATATCTGTTATGTTCCAATGTTGTACAGATCTTATTCATGATCATGAGAACTCATTCACAAACCAAAAATTAGATTGCCACCAGATCCCTTCTTATGATCCTATGATAGTTTATGACCTAGAGTTAGAAGCATGAACCCAAAAGTTTAGTAGTAGTAGAGTTGGGATAACGTTATCCAAATTGAGTAGATTATGTATTAATGGGGATAGTTGTAACAAGGTAGACTAGTATGCTTGAATAGTACAAGAAAGAATTTTATATTATTGATCTATAATTAAGTATGACGGTGTGAATGTGAATTAGGAGATGCAATATTAGTAGTATATGAAGAAACAGAAGCATATAATATGTTTAGTAAGGCAAGCATATGTCGAATAGAGTGTAGGTATGTGATGATGATTGTAGTTCAATTCAAGGTTTAGTAAAGTTTTAACAGACTTATGATGATGGCTTAAATCTAAGGGGGAGATGATAGATCAATTGACCGGTCCAGGCTCTCAGATTCCAGTAATAGTGCCAGTACATATAAAAAAGCAGAAAGGGAATATGATTCCCAACCCATCCTTATCTCAGTGTAAACTTTGGTACTTTAGTCGGCATGATTCCTATGCATGCTTCACATCTCAGTTCCATGAACACAACTTATATTCACATGCTTTCCATCGAATCATGGACGATTCCAATTTCCCAACATAAGGAGTTCAGTTACATTCCCCCCAATAATACAAATCATGTCCCGCGAATGTAGAAAACTCCAAACTTAGGTTATATAGCTCATAACTCATGCACTCATGTTATTCTTTATAGTATGCTTAGCCTACATGATTTATGATTTCACTCTTAGGGTTCAGTCAAATTTAGATTATGTTACGTATACTCTCATTTTAGATACCTCGATGAATTCGTAATGTTAATGTTCCATTTCACAGGCCTCAGTTACGGCATCATTCAGCAGTCAGTATCCAATAAAGGACTAAGATAGTCCTTCAAAACCATGGCTTTTATTTATTTGTTATTTAGCCATCAAAATTCAGTGCTCCCATACTAGTCTAAACCATAGTTATCAGAAACCAGTATTCAGTCCCAGTTATAGTCTTAGTTAAGTTTACAGTCTTAATTAGCATCCTAGCTACAACGTTAGTCCCATTCTTAGTTCAGCCAGATCAGAAGCTCAGTTCACTTTTACGATTACCCAACCATAGCATATAACTATCAGTTACTCAGTTATTAGTATTTTAGTACCTCAGTTATGAAATGTTTCTAAATCATGTCATACACTTGCTATTGCAATTTCAAGTAATACAAATTTTATAAATCCATGCCCAGTCACCTCATGTCATTCAGTTAGTCCTTATATCCTATGCATAATACTCTATAGACTTAGGCAAGTTGTTCACACTAAGTACAGTTCAGTCTTATATGCCAGCGTTCAACTATAAGATATTCAGTTAATCAGATAAATTAGCATATTTATGCATTCATGCTCAACACCATGTGAACCTTTCAGCAATCTCAGTTGCAGAGCATAAGGTTTGGTCACTTTATCTTACATGATATTTCATAGGCCTTGCCTCCTAATACAAGAACCCCAGCCATGTAGAGATCTCCCATTCAGATGTCTTACTCAGACCAGGCTAAGATTTGCTTTTTCTCTACAGTTATTAGAACTCTATAGAAAGAGTGTCATAGAAATGCTCCAATTGAGTATCAGTTTTCAGCATGAGTTAGTCTGTAAAGCCAATACTTTAGTTTAACAGTCAGAACAGACAAGTTCAGATGGTGTGGTTTCCCCATCTTTCCACCTAATTACACTATTTGGAATCTCATGAATGTGATCATTCTAATATGGATCAACTTGATAGTTGTATGTTCAACTTGGTTTATGTATCATGACTTAGTTTTATATCCCAGATTTTCAGTCACGATTCAGCTCATTGGTGCCCTATGCATCATCCCAGTTTTTCTCAGTATCGTAGTCAAGTCAGTATTTTTCTAGGGACCTAGTGTCCCAAGGGGGAGATATACTATAATTCCTTAAAACTTTCATGACATAAACATGCCGCTCTCTTCTGATAACAAATCTAGTTTGGAGTAGTGGGTACCCATAGGTTGACCCTCTAGCTCCAATCTCAGTCGTATGCCACGTATTAAAGGTAATTAGTTTAGATCATGATATTTAGCTCATGTGTCAGGTTCCAAACCCAATTACGTTCTCATGTTTCCGCTTATAAATATTTAGTGATTAATCTTAGACTCAGCCTAAGGTAATAGCTTTTCTTAAGCTTATCCAGTTTCATGTTCAGGTTTTAGTGACAAATGTGGTATTCAGTTCCATGCTTAATTTTTATTTCAAACTCGGTATCATTACCCTTAAATGTTTAGTCACATCATGAGTCAGTTCAGTCATGTATTCACACATCAGATATATGTGATCAGCTTATTAGTACTCTTAGTCATGCATTCATGTATTAGCTCAGTCATAAAATCATGCAACAGATATGCTTGCTCAGTATGAATCTCAGTAATGTCAGTCAGGTAGTTATGTTTCATCTACTCATGTTCAATATATACTTCATCTTATCATTTCTCCCATCTCAATTAGTCTCATTCGAGGATGTATGTTCCCAAAGGGGAGATATCATAATACCCCGTACTTTTACGTAGCTTAAAATAATCCTAAAAATGTTAAAAACTTTTTTCAAAGATAAATACACTTTTATGCCTATCATATTTTCAAGATTTTCACTTTTAATCATGTGTTAAATTGAATAAGCTTTCCAACGATACCAAATTCTTCCAAATCTGACACCCGGGTGAAGAGTTTGAGCCATTTCTGTAAGACAATGTGACACCTGAGCCATCAACGCGTCACCGAGCCAGCCAAAAGGGAAATGGTCAAAATCCAGTGAGCCTCCGCGATTATAGAACGTCACGCCAAGGCTCAAATTTAGTGTTGTCAAATTTCAATGAGACGACGCGATTTTGCTGCGTTGCACCAGTAGTCCAGGTTGGGAAATTTTTACATAATTAAAATACGCGTCCAAGGGTTAAAAGGGTAAATTTCTTAACCCTATAAATACCCAATAACATGTGATTCTTCCATAATTCACCAAAAATATATTGTTTCTCTCAAGTTTCTCTCAAGAACAATCTAGGGTTATCAATTGGGGATTCAAATCCAAGACTCAAATTCAAGAATCTCTTCGTAAGTCTTTGTAGAATCAAGAACTAAGGTATGCACAGTGTACATTCATGGATTTCTTTCATCTATGAAGCCCAAGAATCATGTTTTAAATCTTGTATTGTGAATATTTTGTTGTAGGTTGATTATGTTAATGTGATTATGGTTGTATGGTTCCTAAGCTGGAATCTTTATGTGTTGTTCATGAACCTATGCTAGTATGTGGTCTGAAACATGTGAAATTGAGTTGAAATATCGAGTTTTGTTGTATTAATTGAATGGCCATGCCTATTCCCTAAGCCATTCATCCTAGGTGTTTGATAAAATGCCTAAGAGAATAGAAATTATGCATTATAGCTTAATTGTTACCCAAGTGATAATTGTATGCTTTACCCTATGACTAAGAATTACTTCCATGATAGCGTGTGCATTATGAATGGTTGAGGGAATGTCCATGAGATTAGGTTGATGAAAGTATAACATGTTTATATGCAATTCCATTCATGTACAAGACTATGATAACCATGTGCTTCATGAAATCCCCAAATTAATGTATTATGAATTATTGATATTGGTCATATGTTCAAAAGTATCATGTCCTATCAGTTTCATGCTATCGAGTCCTAGGGGTACTTGTACCCGACAATTTAGTTGTGTGCTTAGAGCCAGTGTCATATTGTCACGATACTCTCAGTCAAGCTATGATCCTTAGAATTCAGTCAGTTTCATAACTCGGGAAAACTCAGTAAAAATTCAATATCAGTCTAGTCCTACTTAGTAATCTGAGTGATCTCAGTGGTGAGAAAGAATTCAGTATCCTTAGTAAATCAGACGTTTAACAACCAGACTAATAGTGAGTCCTCATCATTCGATGATAACATGATTATTTTATTACTTTATTATTTTAGTAGTTCGGGGTTAGTTTAGGACATGTCCTGTCAACTCCACAGTTTGTCTAGTAGTTTAGAGGCTTTCAGACTACAACATATCTCAGATAATTTATCTCAATTTTGGGTATTTTCATACACTATTATAGACATTGTATTATATTCAATATTAGTTCCATTTTGAACCTTATGGCCTTAGAAATTACATTCCACATATTTACAATGTATTATTCAATGCTCAGTTATAGATATCAGTCATGGGTTAGCTTATGGTCCTTTGGGGTCATGATCACCGTGTAGCATTTCGGGTACCAGATTTGGGGCGTTAAATAGCCATACGAATCAACAACGAAGATAAGCAAGTTAACAAATGAAGTTCAATAACATAGTATGATTGTTTGAAGTGCTTTAACCCTTGGTTTTCTCTTATTGATTGCCTAGAGTAGTTTAATTTATGCATTGTTTAATTTATTTTTAATGTACAATATTCCGAACTCTTTTTGGTGACCATTGCATCAAATTAATCTTTAAAGTTAAACTAGAATTGAATTGTTGTTACATCAAGTCCTTGGGGAATCGACATTCTGCTTTCTTTAAGGATACTTTACTACTTTGTAGACCACGTAAACTTGCGTGTGTGCTTGGGTGCTGTCAATTTTTTGGCGCATTATCGGGGACTTAAAATTTGGTAGCCGTTTTATTTTTAGTTTTACTTGTAGATTTATTTTGTGTTTTAATGCTTAGTCTTATTTTTTATTTTTGTAGGAAACAGATTTTAAAAGTAGGAAGGTGGCAAAGGCTTGGGAATTAGTTTAACCAAGCTCTAAGCTTAAAAACTTTTCCATCAATGCAGGAGAGAAGCAAACCTTCTCCCCCAAATTCTACAAATCCATGAAGACAAAGAGAATCCTGCTCCTATGGCTGAACAATAAGAAACCCAAAGGAAAGTTAGGGAAGTGGCAGTCCCACTTCTGACGAACTTGACTTCCTAATCAAAGACTGACTGCTAGGGAGAATTTCAAGTTAAAGTACAACATGGTTAAACTTCTAATCATTAGTGGAAAATTTAATGGCTTTTAAACGAGGATCCATAAGCCCCCTTACAGAATTTATTTAAGCTTATTGATGGATTCATTCCAACTTGGGTGAATATAGATTAGGTAAGGCTAACACTTTTTCTCGATTCACTATTTGGGGAAGCTAAAAGGTGATTGAATGCAGAGAAAGCCAATCAAATCACATCATGGGATGGCTTAGCCTGAAATTTCCTCATCAGATTCTTTCTATCTAGCAACACTGGGAGACTTTCTAAGGAGATAGTAAGCTTCAAACAAAAGCTAGATAAAAATCTTTATCATGCATAGAAACTCTTTAATGACCTTCTTTGGGAGTATCCATATCACCAACAGTCCTATGAGGTACTTTCTCATACTTTTGTAGAAGTACTTGATCACAATACAATGATTTTGGTAGATTCAGCCGTAGGTGGTCAAGCGCTGGAATTGGCTTATGATGAGCTGTAAACATTGTTGAACCGCATAGCACAAGGAAATCTCAAGTGGCATTCAGATTCTAGAAGTGCCACAAAAAAATTGCAGGTGTATATGAAGTGGACCATTTTACTACCTTATTAGCTCAGGTTCCGACGTTGCAAAATATGATGAACACTTAGTTTTACAGCCTGAAATTAGGAACTCCAAAGCCTACCATAGCAGTTAATGCAGTTTATTAAACTAGTGGTTGGTGTGATGTCTGTGGAAATAATGTCAATTCAGCGGCCTTGTGTGCTTCAAATTTAGAATCAATAATGTATGAACGTAATGCTCAAAGGCCAAATTATGGTAATGCCTACAACATGAAGCGGCAGACTCATCCGTGAAACACATAACAACAAAAAATTTAGAAACCACATCCATAAGGAAACTAGTCAACTAGCAAAATAGAAGAGATACTGAAGCAGATTTTAGCTAATCAGACACAATTGCCTGCGGAGGTAAAAAATCAGCAAGCGGCCACAAGAAGTTTAGAGTTGTAGTTGGGGCAGTTATCAAAAATATTAAATGCTAGGCCTTAAGGTGGGTTGCCCAGAGATACAAAAAATTCAAGACAAGTTTTGGTAATCACTTTAAGAAGTGGTAAAGAGCTTCAAGGAGAGCCTCCGATGGTAGCTAAGGAGGTAGATATATATTTGACTCCCCTACAGGTAAATGATAAAGTTTCTAATAAATCGAGAAAGTTTGAGTACTCCAAAGAAACAGTTGTCGAAAAAGTGAAGAAGATACTGCCACTTACCTTCCCTCGGAGGCAAATAAAAGCATAGAAGGATAAAATGTTCAGGAAGTTCTTTGACACATTCAGAGAACTTCACATTAACTTTCCTTTGTTAGATGTTTTGCAGGCTATGCCCAAGTATGCTAAGTACTTGAGGGATGTGGTTGTGAATAAGGTAAAATTGTAGTATATGGAGGAAATAACACTCACTGAGGACTGTAGTTTAGTAGTCACTCAAAGTTGCCAAAAAATTTTAAGGACCTAGGTAAGTTTACCCTTCTAATTAAGATTGGCAATAGTGAGGTGGTGAAGATATTTAGTGATTAGATTAAAGTATCAACTTGATGCCCCTATCTTTGTTTAACACATTGGGTTTGGGGAAGCCTATATCGTGCTCTGTACAACTACAGCTGTAAAATGGGACCATAGCCCATCCTGAAGGAGTTATTGAGAATATGCTCATAAAGATTGGTAAATTCATTATTCCTGTTGACCTTATTATTATTGATTTTGAAGCATACGAACAGGCACCGATCATCTTGGGGCATCCATTTTTAGTGATGGGAGGAGCTTTAATTGTTGTATGAGAGGGCATGCTAAAAATATGGTTGGAGGATAAGAGGCAATATTTAAATTTTACAAACCACTAAACACACTATCCTACTATAAAGATGTATACATGATTACTATTGTTAAAAGAGATAAGTTGGGGTGGTTATCCTACTAAAGACCTCTACTGACACCCTTATTGAGCGGCCTGAGCCTCCAATAACATAATTTCCCAATATGATAAAGGTTGATATTGATAGAAATGTTGACCTTAAGAATGCAAAATCAAGAAGTCAAAAATAAAAGAGAAAATGGCTCCCAAAGGGGAGTAAAAAGATGAAGGAATATGTTGGGTTGAGTTGGGTCATGCCGCAACACTAAATCAGGCACTGCTTGGGAGGCAACCCAAGTTAATTAGGTATGTTTTATTTTTTAATTTTTAGTTTTTTTTATTTAACATAGTTTTTGTTTATGTTGAGTCACAGGTTTATAGGAAGTCTGAGTATGAAAAATCTGAGCTAAGAGCATGGAAAAGACTGAGTGTGGGGTCCCTGGACATTTTCTATGTGTAAAGATGCTATTAGCTAGGCCTAGAGTCCATAAAGAGTTTCTATCTCTTACTTTTAAGTTCACTTTGGGGACAAAGCAGACTTTTAAATGTGGGGTTGGGAAATTCCAATTTTCTGGCTCAATTTAAAAAACTTTTGTATGAGATATTCTTGTTGGTGCTATTTTTGATTGCATGGTGTAAGTGTTTTATTTGGAAAAAGCATGTTGAATGAGTGAATTGCTACTTTTGAGACTCCTAGGCTCATATTTGTGACTATTGTACTTTGTGGCTTAAATTTGAATTCATGTTATTGTTTGGTTGGGAGTCTATGATTATCCTATTAAGTTGAAAATGTTCCATGTGTGATATGAGCTATTTGGTATATTACTTGTTGCATATGATGTATAGAACTTGCCCAGTGTGTGTGCAAAGAGAAATAATAAATGTCAGTTTAGGAGATGATATAGACATTTCTTTGATAGCCCTGTTTTAGACCTTTTTTTTACCTACCCCTTGTGCATAACCCTAGTTAAACCCCATTGAACCTTTAGCTTATTTTATTTGATAGCCTCATATGTAGCCTAATCCCCTTCGTCGATGGACCTTAATTTAATCCAAAAAGCTCCTAGGTGCTTTTATGAAAAATTAATTTGGTAAGGAGTTTTAAAAATAGTAGTAGAAAGGTGAAATTGATGCCCCAAGGTAATAGTTATTGGTATTTATATTTGATGTGTGGTGGTTGGGAGTGATGTTAAATGGTAAATGCGCCGAGGTATTCTTTCTTCTCCGAAACCTTACTATCCATAGTAGCACTACACCCATGAGTGACCTCAATGGTGTCATCTTCAACAAGTTTCTTTTTGGACATCAACTTTTTCATTAACTTGGCATATCCCGAGATCTCTTTGACTGCCTCGACCAATGAGATATTTATCAATAAATTGGTAAGTTTTTCCATGAATTTCCTTAATTTGTCATCCTCCTCTTTTTTATGCAAACGTTGAGGGAATGGGAGAGGAACTTGGATTGTTGACCTTGTTTCACCTTGTGGCTTTTTAACTTCATCCACTTCTAAATCACTTTCCTCATTCTGTTTCTCTTAATTTGGTTCTCTACTTTGAGGTATCACCTCTTTTGATTTAGCCTTGGGAATATTCTCACTCAAGTCTCCTCTAAAGGGCTCATCAAGTGTCTTCCCACTACTTGTGACAATTGCTAGGACTTGCGCATCATTTTTTGGGTTAGCAATCATGTCGCTTGGAAGTCCACCTCTAGGTCTAACATTTAATTATGGGGAGATTTGCCCTACTTGTATCTCTAATTGCTTGATAGAGGCAGAGTGAGACACCAGTGTTTGGTAAAGTTTTGAGAAATCACCCTTTAAGTCACAGACCATTTTGTCCGTACCTTTTGCTCTATTTAAGATCCTTGTTAACAAATCCTCGGTCTTGAACTTTTTGAGGTGAATGGTGCTAGATTCCTTTGCCTTATCTCGATCATGAAGGGGGACATAATGGTCATAATCATGCTCACGATCTCTCCCATCTTTATCTCGCTCGCGATCTATCAAACCTTGGTTTCCACCGTGCCCTTGATAGGTGGGGCGGGAACCCCCTGAATAATTGGCCAAATGCCAAATTTCCTCATCTAACTTCTTTACTTCTTCATCAACTTCATAAGATTTTGATGCTATGGAATTTGCCACTTTCGTGGGTGCTCCCATAACATGCGTTGTCAAGAGCTCAAACGAGGTCATCATTATTGCCATGTTCTCCTCCTTTTCTTATCATGCTTTGTTTCTTCATTATCGACCATAGAGGTAGTAGAAGGGATCTTTGTCGCTTCGGTATCTCGGGTGTGCCAACCTTAATTTTACATTGATACTTCTCCTATCAATTGAAGGCTGCATTTTGGTGCATTTTTACTAAAGAGCCACCTGCTGCATATTCCATCACCATTTTGTTTAATGGATTAAGGGCCTAGTAGAAGATCTCGATAAGCATTTTCTCTGGGACCTCATGATATGGGCTTTGAGATATATTTCCATTAAACCTTTCCCAAGCTTCAAACAACGACTCTCTTTTCATTTTTTGAATATTCACAATCTCGTACCACTTTTGAAGAATTTTTATGGTGGGAAATATCTATCAAAAATCACCAAGGTAATTGCTTCACATGATGTAATAGAGCTTAGTTGAAGTGAGAGGGGGCATAAAACTACCTCACAGGTTAGTGAGAATGGGAAGAGGTGAATCCAGATGGATTCTGGAGTAATATGTGTTGTGCTAAATGGAACACACACTTCCACGAAGTACTTCAAATGGATATTCAGATCCTAATAAGATTGACCCTCGTATAAGCCTTTCATTTGCAACATGTGAAGCATACTGCTAGTCACATGAAAAACTCCATTCGCATTGGTTGGTGGAATATGGATTAAACTCATTTTCTATGCTTTATTAAGTTGTCCCTCATCATCTATAGGGGCATAAAAGGGGCCTAAATTTCTCTCTTTATCACTCATTGCTCTGTTAACACTTTGATCACCTACAAAAGGTCAAAAATAACATATAAAGTAAATTACACCACTCTGAGTATTCTCAAGTAAGAAGCACACTGAATAAGTGAAAGATATATATCACTCCTTGTGCCATTTTGATAATGCTCAACTCACTCCTATTCTTGAGGCGTAAGGCGGTCGTTGTCAATAATCCAACTAGAGTTGAGGTAGATCCACAAGGAGCGAATTATAAATTTTAAGCTCTAATTAATTAAATGTTACTTGAAATGATAATAAACATGACATGTAAAATAAAATAAGGGAATTTAATGTGGGATTGGCTAGTCATGATTTCTGACTCACAATGCATGAATGTAATACTTCTTATTTAAAATCAAGATTTGAGAAGATCTTGTCATTTTGTCTGCCTAAAGGTAAAACATGTGGGTTGATAATGGTTTAGCATGAATCTTAGTTGTTAACTAAAGAGTAGGCTAGGTCAAAAGTCATTATGGACAATATTTTAATAAAACCATAACAATTTCACCCATTGGCTCATTTGAGCACATAACAAGTGTGTAATTCTTAATCACCCAAAACCTCAATCAAGCATTCCTATTTGTAGGATGATGCTCTTGGCATGATTTACACTTCAAATATGCTTATTTCTAAGATAGCAAAAGGTAGTAAACCATAGGCGTAATTGTCCACCATTGTCTTATCCCCCTATAACCCTCTTTCAAGGATGTTATAGGTTACCTTAAGTTCACCTTCATCCCTTTTTCAAAGATTATGAAGGGTTTTTAGAGTTTGGGGTTTTCACCCGTCAAACCAATTTGGAGATTTGGGGTTTTCACCTATAAATTGAAACTTATAAATTCAAGCTATGGTGGAATAAATTCTCAACAACTAGAAATCATAAAAACACAACACCCACACACAATTACACTTTAGTTCATCCTAATCCAAAGACTAATTTACTTAGCCATGCATGAAGAAGGTAAAGAAATATATACCAGAAGTATTATCAAAAGCATTCATTCTTCACAAAATACTATGAAGTTAAGCCTTCACAATTATTTACACACTTGACCAATTAAGGTTTCTTTCTTTCAATTTAAAAAATCTATGAGGTAAGCAATAGCCAAAGAATAAATGGTTTTTGCCTATATATGGTTTGGGAAATGTCTATCCATTTTTACAAAACTACCCTAGGTCATATTCCCACTAAACCACGATCGTGGTGCTGAGATCGCGGTGCCACAATCGCAGTTAAGTGACCATGGTTGTACTTTATGATCACGTTATCCTTACCATATTTACTCACTGCGACCATAACATAAAGAATGTGATCACGGTAACTAAGGATGAACTACATTAGGTCTTAAAATATTCTCTGTTTCCTTCAATTTGATCCCTTTTTGAGCTTCAATCCGTATCATTTCACCTTCTAAACTAGATACCTTTCAAATATGGATATTAGTGTATTTAAATCATGTTGATATCTCATTTTCTAATACAAAACTTGGTAGTTTTCATAAATTTTTGGTGCAAATGAGTGGTAAAATCACCACTCATCACTAGGTTATGAGCCATCAACTCAAATCGTCAGCCTTAACCAATAAATGGCAAAATCCAGCCAGATATTAATGACTAGGATGATGAGTTGTCACCAAACTGATGAGCCGTTAAACCAAGTTGTCAACTGAAGAATTTTTATGTTTTTTGTTACTTTAGGTGTATTTTGGTCATTTTCTCACCCTAAAATCCTCCCCAATGATTTTAAAACAATAAGATGCCCTATTATCTTCAATTATATAAATTTAAACACTAATCCCCTCTCTAAATCCTGAATCAAGAACAAGCTAGGGATATAAGGGATTAATAATCCAAGCTCCTATTTGCAGATTTCCTTCCAATTTCTTTGGTGTTTCAGGCATATATTGATTTTATATAAAAATATGTCTTTAATGGTTTTGAATTAGCTTTATCTTAACCCTACTTTTGAAATTGGTTTTCAAATATGGAAATAAGCATAATTTCACTCAATTTTGGAACCTTACATTTCATAAAAGGTTAAGGGGACATAAAATATTTTTGGAAGGCCAGGACAAGGATTGGTTTTAATTTGGAAACTTTGGAGTTACTATAGCTAATTGTCTTTTGAATGGCATACTAGAATTATCTGGGAAGCTTAGACTTTTGTTTTGTATGATGATACTAATGGTAAATGCCTAATTAAAAGATTCTTTGGTTAATAGATGGAAAAGCGTATAAATAATTTTTATTTAGGGTTAAATGGGGTTGTGTAGCTCACCATTGAAGGTAGAGGTCCTAGGAGGACCAACTCTGAATATCATGTATGGCGGCATAGAGGTCTTTATTATCATGTGCAAAGTTCGCACTTTATATATATATATATATATGTATTGGAATGGATTGGGATGTGTATTACCTAGACCTTCCTAGATAACATTGGTTCGTATGCCTAACATGCGGTGGGGTACTTTTAGTAGGGTTAGATAAACCCATTTATCTTGTGGGTGCCCTTAGGACGATTAGAGCTATACAATCCAGATTAATGGTTTTAAGTTAGAGCTACACCATCTAGATTAATGGTTTTAAGTCTCATGCTTAAACTTTATACCCCATTCCATCATATTCTGTCTCTCTCTATATATAAATATATGCATATGGTTTTGAATTGGTATTGGACATGGAATTATTTTTTCCCTTCTTTGAGTTTCATGCTAGTGCTCATCCCACCAATCATCCCTATATGTTGTGTTATTTCATAATGTAGGGTCTGAAGATATTTTTGTTACCCCTGTTCAGCGTTAGGTGGTTGAGCATGTCTATCGAGTTGTTGTGAAGTGGTGAGCCTCCATTCTTCAGAAGGACTTATAATTTCACTATTTGTTTTTTATTATCATAGTACTTTGGATTTTTTATGGTCATAGTCGGAGGCATGCATCGACTTAGTTTATATGTTTATTTTAGAGGCTACTACGGACAAAGTGTGGGAATGTTTATTGTTTTGGACTCTTAGAGTCCTTTTGAATTCTCTTATATGTCCTATCTTTATTTTAGGGTTGTCTTCTATTGTTTATTTGATTATGTTTGATTGAAAATGCTATGGTGACGGTCTCTGACCATTGGTGGGCTTGATATACCCATCACAACTAGGCCCTAGTTTTGGTCGTGACATGTTTGGCAGACTTATGTATCAAAATAAAGCCATATTCAGCAAGAATATCCTACCACCAGGCTTGTTTTAGACTTTATTTATGTTGAGTTTTGATGTACATATTAGACAAATTATCTATATAGATAAAAAACTTCATTCACAACATATACGGCCACTAGATTTGATGACATTAGAGGGCTGTCACCACCTCATTTTCATGAGCAGAAGACCTCTAGTCTGCAAGATTTAATTTTATGCTCTCAAATGCTACTTGTTAATCCCTTGCTCTAGTACACCACTGAAAACCTCATTAGAAATATCGATATGAACTTCAAATGGCAAGTTAAAATAAGGTAACTATACTATTGGGTCAGAAGCAATATCCTTCTTTAAGGACTTGAAGCCTTGTCACTTGCTTTTGACCTAACCCACATAACATTCTTCTTAAATAAGTTCATCACTATGTCAGCCTACTTTCAATAGCTAGCAATGATCTTTCGATAATTGGTTGTGATCTGGCTCACCTATACCATAGTTTTGGCGTAGGTTGATCATTGTCAAATATAATAACCCAACTTGAGTTGGGCTCGAATCCACAAGGATAATAACTAGTATTCAAATTCTATACGTGTTGAAGGTTACTAAGTAGTTACCCGCAATATAAACATAAAGTGAACATAAACTAAAATTTAGAAGGCATGATTTTAAATGTTGTTTGAAAAAAATCTAGTTGAACTATCCAATTAGAGAAACAACTATAGATTGTATTTCAATAGTATAAAAGTCTTGGGTTTATATTTTCCTAGGGGCTAATAGTGCAAGGGTACTTGAGAGTAAATTTCAAACACCAGTTAATGAATGAAAGGGTATGCTAGTTTAGGGGTTTTGATGTTAGTCTTTCATCCAATAAAACAAACTATAACACATAGATTCTTTCAAATAACATATGGGTGTGGCAAACAAATAAACCAAAAACCTCATTTGGGCATCCCTATTTCTGAAGATGCCAAAGACATAGCAAATTGACAATCCATTCCTACTTTTAGGATAAGGTAAAGGAATAAGCTAATACCTAATTATTGTTCACAAATACTTGTCACCCATATCCCTCTTTTAAGGATGATGTGGGATTTAGGGGATATTGAGGTTTTCACCGACTATTTTCATTTAGCAATAAAGTATTAGTGAAACCAAACATCATCAACCAATAATTGAACTTAAAAATCAAAACCCACACACCTTTGCACCCTATTCAAACATAATCCCAAGTTAATTGTTCAACTACTCATGAAAGTAAGGAAAAGAGAATTACCGAATTTTACATTTATTTCCTCCATTGAAAATAAATCAAGAGTAATCCCAAAATTCTAAACTCAATTTACAAATGAAGATATCTTTTGGAAAATTTAATAACCATTTTGTCTTCTCACTAATTGAAAAGTTTCTCTCTATGAGAACTCCAAAAATGTTTCGAAGATGTCCCAAAATTGTAATGGTTTTGCCCTTTTGAATATTGGACTGCAGCTATGTGAAATGACCAATCTTCCCCTTAGGAGAATTCCATATCATCACAATTTTCATTAATTGGTCACGATCGCAACGCCCGCGATCGCATTAAACTATGTGATCACCTTTATTTGACTATGCCTTAACTACCTGCGATTGCATCCCTGTAATCGAGGTTGATCCCAGCTCAAGTTTTCCCTGCTTTTACACTACTTTTCCCTTTTTGTTTCTTTTTTAGCTCACTTCCGTTGTTTTCTTCTATTCATATGTAAAACTTAAAACTATTGGAATCAGTGGATTCAAATGACAAATTTGGTTTGTTTACACAAATTAATCATAGTAGTGTACATAAATTTGGTTGTAAATGAGTGGTAAATTTACCACTCATCAACACCCCTAACTTAAGCATTT
>NW_025853175.1:0-56656 GCF_002878395.1 Capsicum annuum | reverse complement strand
ATGAGTGGTAAATTTACCACTCATCAACACCCCTAACTTAAGCATTTGCTTGTCCTCAAGCAACACTACTTCTTACTCCATGAGACTAAACAAATTTAAGCCCATTTGTAGGACCAAATAATCACAATGACTTTGAACTTTATTAACTCCAACAAATAGCTCTCAAGCATGGCAAAATCGATTCTCTCAACTTCCCCCAACATGAAGCATAGTCTAAAAGATGCAAAAGACTTTACGAGCAACAATGCAATAATCACTAACTCTCTAGAAGTGACTTTCAATGGATAGTGACTCAACTATACTCGTTTGCCTCATTTTCGGAAGATGACAACTTCACTCACCTCAATTAGTCTAAATGGCTTCTCACTAAAAGAAATCCCACACACCAAAGTATCTATCATGTAACAAGGGATTAAAATGCAAGCGCTCACCCTCACAAAGATTCTATCAATGCAAACAAGTATCATACCATATGCTTGCCCTTATATTCAATTTCCACTACTTTTAATACACTCGGTTGGAGATACGAAAGGGCTTTTCTTGCTTGTAATGTAGGCTCGGGAAAGGGTATTTTATCATTTGGGAAAAAAGTGACTACACTCTCCTTAAACATGTACATCACACAATTTAATTAAACTTTGGACCATGGGCCACTTCATTTGTTTGAATCCTTACATATGCCTACTTTTAATACCTTGATTTACCCATATATTTGAAAGAATTTTTCTTCTCAATTATTTCTTTTGTGCAATCTAGGCTTTTCCTTTCTTTGATGATTCCTTTATTCTTCACTTCTTCATTTGTGCTCTTTGCTTAGCTTTTAGGAATCCACTTACAATACCATGGACCAAGGTCACCTCTTCAAAGATTTACCATACCTAATTAGGATTTTGGCCTTAAGGTGCATTTTCAAGTTCAAGGAGGGTAGGGTTCAAGACAGGGGTAAAATTAAAAAGGTTCAAGGTTTGCAGTGTCGTTGCCAAAGAAAGGCTTGAAGGTTCAAATGTGTGAATAAGGATACTATTCAATGTACGGATAGGCTATTATGGCTAAAGTGGGTGCCTATGTTCACAAAGACGGCCTAGGATCATTTCCCCAACCAAGCTATTCATAATTATCCTTGAGAGACTAACAAGGTAAGTTATAGATGATACAAGTAAGCATGAGAGTTAAACAACTATTCTTACCACACATGACATGCAAACTTTTCAAGGTGGCTCAATGACATTTCCTACTAGGAAAAAAGGAGGTATTTACCACATACTACAAATTAAGGACTTTGTAGTCACAAGAAAAGGGGGAAAGTATTGTTACAAAATTTTTCACATCCATGACCTTGGTTTTAAAAAATTTCTGATGGATAAGGGTTCTTGCTTCGCATTTATACCGCACAAAGTTTGATATTAATGGCTCCAAACCAAGATGCCATGCCATATTTCGGCTTTCATAAGGGAAAACCATATGGCTACTCAGACTTCACCATATGTGTAAGGATGATGTCAAAACTCCAATGCTATTGGTGCTTAGATTTCCCCTGCATCTATGCCTCAAACCCCAAACATGATGATTTAACCTTAAAAATATCATCATTCAATCTATCATAGGTAAAGGATCATCAAAAATCTATCAAAAGAAGCACAAAAGATCACTATGCTTGGGGTGAGACTCTAGATTTACGATGCCTAAACACAAATGTAACCGTACCCAAAAAATCAATAAGTTAAAGTTACCTCATTTCAACATATATAATAATTAGAAGGGTTAGAAAGGGATCCATTAATTTCTAACTTAAATTTTCTTGGATTTGCATGATTGCGATAGGATGTGTCACAATCACAATAATTGAGATCGATTTTCCCCTGTTTTGCTCTATTTTTCTGCACAACTGCCACTTTTCAACTCAATTTTCCCCTGCATTTTGAACTTCCAAATAGTGTAAAACACCTAAAAAACATCAAAAATACAATAAGCATGTAACCGATGGGTTGCCTCCCGTCAAGCACCTAATTTAACGTCGCAGCACAAGGATTCTTTATCAACATTAAGGATCTTTAAAATGCACCAACTCTACCTTGGCTGCCTCGGGGCCCTTACATTGTAGAGTTTAAACCTTTTCCTATTTACAACAAACCATTTTTTCTTGTAGTCCTATAATTCGATAGCATCACTATAGTAGAAACTCAAAATCACGAAAGGGCTTGACCACTTAGAATGAAGCTTACTCTATAAACTATTCACGCGAGGGTCTTAGAGAAGTATACTATCTCCTACATAAAATTCTCGCCTTAGTATCTTTGCATCATACCATTCCTTCATTTTCTCCTTATATAAGGTGAAATTTTCATAGGCCTTGAGTTGGAAATCCTCCAACTCGTAAAGTTTAGTGACCCTTGACTCGGAAGTTTCTTTCAAATTTATATTTATCTTGTTTAGTGCCCATTAAGCTTGATGATCAAGCTCGACGAGAAAGTGACATTCATTCCTCAATACCAATTGGTCGGGGGACATACCAATTGGTGCTTTGTAGGACGTCCTATATGTGCAAAATGCCTCGTCAAGTTGTCTTACCCAATTTGTTGAACCTACATTGATAGTCTTTTCAAGTATAACTTTGATTTCCTGATTGGTCACTTCGATTTGACCACTTTTTTAGGGGTGGTATGGGGTAGAACTTTATGCTTAACCCCATATTTGTCAAGGAGAGCCCAAAACACCCGGTTGTAAAAGTGTGAGCCTCCATAAAAAATAATGACACGTGGCTTTGCAAACCTGGTAAAAATGTATTTCTTCAAGAAGAAAATGATATTTCTACTCTCGTTGTTTGGGAGGGCCAAGACATATACCCATTTGGAGACATAATCAACCGCCACCAATACATATTTGTTACCAAAGAAGCTCACAAAAGGGCCCATAAAATCAATCCCTCATACATCAGAAGGTTCGACTTCAAGGTTGGGCCTAAGGGGTACTTTATGTATTCTCGAAATCCCACCTTATCTTTGACATTGATGACGTGCTTTGACCCATATAATGGCATCTTTATGAATGGTGGCCCAATAATAGCTATATTGAGGAACTTTGGCCCCATATTGTGACCACCAAAAGGGAAGGAAAGGCATGCTTTAAGGATGTCTTTCATTTTAACTTCAATAATACAATGCCGAATCATACCGTCCATGCATTCCAAAAATAGGAAGGGTTTATACCAAAAAAATTTCCCTACATCAAACAAGAACTACTTCTACTGATGATAGTTAAGATCCTCAGGGAGCACCTCACTCATAACATAATTATCATATTCGGCAAACCACGGCGTTGCATTTCATGAGATTGACATAACTAGTTCATCGTGAAAGGCATCATCAATCTCAATCTCCCCATGCTTTTCATGATTATTTTCAAGGAACTAAAGATGGTTGACCACTTGATTTTTGTAACGCTTGCGGACCTTTACCTCATAGTCAAACTCTTGTAAGTGCTAGATTCATCTAATCAAGAGTGGTTTGGCTTCTTTCGTTGACATGAGGTATTTTAGGGTGACATCATCCATGTGCACCAATGCCTCGGTGCTCTACAAATAGGTACAAAACTTCTCAAAAGTATATACCATCACCAATAATTCTTGGTCCATAACCATGTAGTTATGTTGAGAATTATTTAAGGTCTTGCTCGCATAGTAGATAGGATGAAATAAATTTTCTTTGCGTTGACCCAACACCGCCCCTAATGTAATTCTGCTTGCATCGCACATCACTTCAGATAGAGACGACAAATCTATAGACACAATAATGGAATCCGAGATAAGAAACTCTTTGAGACGATAAAAGGACTTAAAGAATATATCATCAAAATTGAATTTTGCCTCATTTTCAAAGAGTTTGCACATTGGATAAGCTATTTTAGAGAAATCCCTAATAAATCACTGATAGAACCCGAAATGCACAAGGAGCTTTGAACACCCTTTATGGGAGTGAAAGGGGGTTACTTCGCATTACCTCTACCTCACCTTGATCAACTTGTATTCCGTCCCTCCTTGACCATAAAATGACATTTCTTCCAATTGAGGACAAGTTTGGTTTCCAAATATCTCTCAAGTACTTTGCTTATATGTTCAAGGCATGACTCAATTGAGTTTCCCACAATCAATAAATCATCCATGAAGACTTCCATCAAATCTTAAACCATATCCAAAAAAATTGATGACATAAATAATTAAAATGTTACCACATGACACGACCCGACCCCGGGCCTTGTCGTAATAGGCATCCCAAGTCCAACCAGGAATGGAGACCATCCCTATTACCTAACCTACCCATCTTAATCCAGCCTTTGATGGGCTAAGTTTTAAAAATATAACAACATAGCGTAAATGGTCTCATTAAGGCTCCCGGATAGGGTCACAACCGCGACCGACCCAACCAAGTCCAACCATAACATACCAACCATCTAACCACACCAAATTAAACCATAGGCCATAAACGAGGCCAGAACTAAATAATTTAGACAAAATTTAATATAATTAATCCCAAAATATAATACGATGGAACAACCAATAATGTCGTCCAAGGGTATTAACCCAAACACCAATGTCTATGCCAAGGCAAATACCACTACTGATCCCACCCATATTAACCCCCAAAAGTTCCACAAATCCTCTATCCAAAAGAGTAAATAAATCCAGTTGGGACATGCCCCCAACAATGGCCACAACCACTATAAAAAATAAAAAAAATGTCTAAAGAAATCTATAATATGAATCAATATTTTCTAAAATGATGAAAGCTTATCACTTCAGTCCAAATGCTGATACCAGATCCACGTGCTAAATAATAAGAGTAGAATTGTCGGTTTCTGCATAGAATGGGTATACGACCGCCAGTAGATGGGGTTAGCGAGTGACCGCTAGCATGAATCTCAGGATAAGGACAAAATAATGCTAGGTATAAAACCAAGTAAAACCATCCATAATGCATAAAACCATACATATATATGTGATGAGAAAAGGAACCCGGTTTAGCATGCATTGAAAACCATTACCTAGGCTGTGTAGCATGCCCGTCCTAAATAACCCATAGGCGATATGGGATCAGCTCCTCTACTAAATGGGACCCAGTGTGTGTGGCCGTACTACTAAGGAAGTATACCATGGGATGGCAGGTATATCCCCCAATAGTATGACATCATGCACACGGTTCGTGCACTAGGTCCTTTTATCCCTTTTAAACCATGCAAAGTTCCTTTACCAAGATTAAAACACACCAGAGTTCCATTAAAAAAAGTCAATGCAATGATCATATCATTATAAGCATTTTATTAAACACCTTGGGGGCATTATATAACCAAAACCAATTCCAAAGACCATGCAATAAAATTGTCCAACCATTAATGCATATAAAAGCATAATTAAACCGTAGGGAACCATAACCAAACATTTAATATCTAAAGCCCCAAAAAATAGTGAAAGCCATAATCATGAAATAGTAAAACCATGAAATCAAGCATATATACCATTCCTTTAGTTGAAATTACAATGTGGGAAGAGAATCATGCCTTATACCAAAGAATTGATGGAAAAAAATCACCAAGACAAGCCCAAAAGTAATACTAAAGGTAAGAACGTAGCTTTCTTGCCCCAAAAGCTCTTGGAATAATTATAGAGTGTTTTTGGAATAGTTTGTTACGTGTTAATGAATAGAATAAGAGGATAAATAACATCTTAAGTGGATTAGAAGTCGTGGGTTCTAATTAGGGAAAGTAGGAAAATGTCCAAAATACCGCCACTTAAGTCCCTTAAAAATCCCGTCACATAGATGCGACTGACCCATACGAATCGTACCCTCCCAATACAATTGGTACCCACCACTCCTATGCAAGCCTTAACCTTGGAGAAGAACTATCTAGAATATCACTCATCCAACAAAGCCATAACCACAGCATACGATCCATACCCATGACCCATATCCCTGACAAAATGGAATACCAGGAGGATCAAACACTTCCCATCATATGAGCCCCCGATACAACTCGTACCAAGCCCTTATAAATCATAACCCTAAGCCGTACCCAATCTTATAACAAAAACTACCCCACCAACTAACACTGGTAAGCATACGATAGGACCATACCACTTATAACCCAATATAAGACTCGTATCCATGAGTCGTACTGGGTCTAGAGAATAGAATTTTAGGAAATTTTCTAAGGGTCAAAACGCAGGATGTTTTAGTCACCCCCTCTAGCAAAATTAGTCCCCGAATGACTGACAAGGTAGGGGTAACCACCCACACAATCATTTACATTATCAAACATCCTTTTAGTAAAGTATGAAAACAATGGGGAAAAGATATTAATATTTCCTTTAACAAACTCAGATAATAAAGATGTCTGGAAGATACACACCTTCTTCATCAATCCCAAGATCAAAAAACAAATGTAGATATTTGGACTTCATATCCTCTTCCTCTTCCCAAGTAGCTTCTTCCACCTTATGGTCCTGCCATAGAACCTTAACCAAAGCCATATCTTTGGTCTGCATTAGATGACCTTGCCTATCTAATATCTCAACCAAGACCTCTTCATATGCCAGCGAATCTGAAATACCCAATACTTCCAAAGAAACAACTAAAGAAAGATCATTAATGCACTTTCTTAATGTAGAAACATAAAAGACCAGATGAAATAAACTCAAGTTAGATGGAAACTCCAACTCATAAGAAATATTGCCTACTCTCTGCAAAATAACATAAGTACCAATGAACCAAGGACTGAGTTTTCCCTTCTTGCCAAACCACACCACTCCCTTCATGGTAGAAACTTTGAGTAACACCCTATCCCCTACCTCAAACTCCAAGTCTCTACGCCTAACAACCGTATAAGACTTTTTGAGACTTTGGGCAGCTTTAAGCCTATCTCAAATCACCTACACCTTCTCTATCACTTGATAAACCAAATTTGGGCCAAAGATGTTTTCCTCCCTAAGATCAAGCCAAGCAATACGAGATCTATACCTCCTATCATACAATGCCTTAAAATGAGCCATACAAATACTAGAATGGTAGTTGTTGTTGTAAGAAAACTCCACCAATGTTAAATGCTCAACCCAATTGCCACCATAATCAATCATACAGGACTGAAGCATATCCTCTAATGTCTGAATAGTTCTTTCCGCATACCTATACATCTATAAATGAAAAGCAGTACTCAGATTAACCTTAGTCCCAAACCCTTTCTTGAAAGACCGCTAGAAATGAGGTATAAACTGCATACCACAATAAAAATTAATTGAGACAAGTACCCCATATAGCTTTACAATCTCCTGAAGATACAACTTCGCATAATCCTCCACAGAAAAGGTAGTCCACACTAGCAAGAAGTGTATAGACTTAGTCATTTTACCCACGATGACCCAAATCAAATCAAATTGTTTCCAAGATCGAGGAATACCTGTACCAAATTCTATATTGATCATCTCCCACTTTTATTCGGGCAACTCTACTTTTTGATACAAGCCACCATGCCTCATGTGCTCAACCTTAACTTGTTGACACACCATGCACTTGGTCACAAAATAAACCTCATCCATCTTTATACGATTCCACCAATAGACCTTCTTGAGATCATGATACATCTTTGTTGAGCTGGGATGAACAATATAGCACGACTCATATGCCTCAACAAAAACCCTTTGTCACAACCATTGACATTAGGAACACACAACCTCCCTTGGTACCTTAAAGTACCATCACCACTGATCTCAAACATCGTCACTTTTTCCCCACCAACATCACTCTTAATTTTCATCAAGATAGGATCTAGTGCTTGCTTCTCCTTAATCTCTATACCAAGAGATGATCAAACCACTTCTTGTACCATCACACTATTATCCTTAAAGTCCAAGAGACAAACCTCAAAATTATCAAATCAGTGAATATCCTTCACTAATTCCCACTTTTCATCCTCCATAAGAGTAGACTACCCATGGATTACCTACTAAGAGCATCAACAACCACATTATCCTTACTTGGGTGGTAGTGAAGACTTATATCATAATCCCATAGAAACTCAAGCTATCTCCTTTGCCTGAGATTTTGCTCTTTCAGAGTGAACACGTATTGAAGACTTGTGATCAGAAAAGATATCCACATGAATACCATGTAGATAATGCCACCATATTTTTAAAGAAAGCACAACCGTCGACAACTCCATATCATGAGTAGTATAATTCCTATGATGTACCTTCAAATTCTTGGAAGCATAGGAAAACACCTTCCTATGCTACATCAAACAAAACCAAGCCCTACTCGAGATACATCACAATAAACCACAAACCCAAACCTATCATTGCATTCTAGCAAAGTCACGATTTAAGACAAAGTGAACTTATCCTTCAACTTGTCAAAACTCCCTTCATAAGAATCTGACAAAGAAAACTTAACCTTCTTTTGTGTCAACTTAGTGAAAGGAGCAACTATCGAAGAAAATCTTTCCATAAAAAGCCTATTATACCTGGCTAAACCAAAGAAGCTTTGAATATTGGATGGAGTCATGGGCCTAGGACACTTTTTCACCATAATAACATTTTACAAATCCACCATGATCCCTTCACTAGAAATTATATGACCTAATAAAGTCACAACGTTCTACCAAAACTCACACTTAGAGAACTTGGCATACAACTGTTATTCCATTAAGGTTTGCAATACCATACAGAGGTGATTAGCATGATCCACCTTACTGTTTGAATAATACAGAATGTAATCAATAAACACAATGATGAAGCGATCCAAATGCTGCCCGAACACTCTATTTATCAAGTCTATAAATGATATTGGAGCATTAGTCGACCCAAATGACACCACCAAGAACCCAAAATGCCTATACCGAGTACAAAAAGTCATCTTAGGGATATCGACCTTCCTAATCTTAAGCTTATAGTGCCCATACCAAGGATCTATCTTAGATAAGAATATGGAACATTAAAATTGGTCTAAAAAGTTATCTATCCTAGGAAGAGGATACTTGTTCTTGACCATCACTTTGTTCAACTGCTTGTAGTCAATGCACATCCGAGGGGAACTATACTTCTTGCGCACAAACAATATTGGTGCACCCCATGGAGAAACACTACGACGAGTAAAATCCTTGTACATGAGATCCTTAAGTTTCTCTTTGAGTTCCACTAACTCAACCAGAGCTATTTTATACTGAGGAATAAAGATTGGATGAGTGTCCGTAAGCAAATAAATACTAAACTATTTTTCCCTATTTGGAGGAACACCTGGAAGATAATCCAGAAAGACCTCTGGCAACACAATAACAATAGGGATCGAAGACAAAGAATGACCTTTCGAGTTAGAATCTTTATCCCAAACCAAGTTATAAATGCAATCTTTGGAGATTAACCTCCGAGCTCTAAGATAAGAAATAAAACTCCCCCTAGGAGCTATGGGACTGCCTTCCCATTCTATAATCAATTCACCTGGGAACTTAAAGATAACCTTATTGGCCCAATAATCCAAAGATGCATAATAAGAATACAACTAATCCATAGCTACAATTACATCAAAATCTACCATATCTAACTCAAATAGATCCACCAAGGTCTGTTTGCTACCAACAGATACCACATACCTTCGTTAGACTCTCTTAGCAATAATCGAGTCCCCTACTAATGTAGAAATAGAAAAAGGATCCAGAATGACTTCTGGATCAAAACCAAAATACACAACCATATATGGAGTTATATTAGAAAGGGTAGAACTCGGATCAAGCAAACAATATACATCATGAGGGAAAAAATGTAGCATAATAGTATAATAATAGGTGATGCCTCAGATTCCTATCGGGACACCAAAGCATACAACCTATTTTGACCAACACTAGAACCAGGAGTAGTAATAGAAGCAGATACCCCTCCACCAAGTGTAGGAGTAGAAGATGAAGCCACAAGAATCTTATTTGTCCCCGTAGCAACTTTGTTAACAGGATAATCTCTAAGTCGATAACCTAATTAGCCATATTTAAAGCATTTGTCCCTTTTTTCATCACAAGAACCCCAATGAGGATGACAACAAAATTGATAAGGAGGACATGAAGAAATTGATTGACCTCCTCTCAACTGATATTGGGCAACCAGTGTCGAAGAATTATCACTACCTTAATGATGCCTATCTTCTAACTGATACAGAGCACTAGTAGAAAAGGAGCCAAAACTCCCCTAATTCTTTTTCTTCCATTTGAAACAATCTCTACCACCCTGAGACTGAGAACCTCCCAGATCAGAAAACCTATTCCTCCTTCCCTGCCTTTCCTTAAATTCTGCCTTCCTCCTCTTCTCATCCGCAAATCACTGCATATGAACTGTAAACTAAGAAATATCAATATCCTTAATCAGTAAAGCAGCCTTGCTCTCAAGAATAAAATCACTATTTAACCTAGCAACGAACTTTCTTATTCTCGACCTTATATCAGCCACTAAGTTAGGAACATACCTTGATATCTGATGGAACTTCAAAGCATATTTCTTTACTAGAATCCTCTATTGCCTGAGGTTTACAAACTCCTCCATCTTAGCCTTCTTTAACTCTTGAGTAAAGAATTGATCTAAAAAGGCATAAGAAAAAGTCACTCATAAACCTTCCTCTTCTATATCCCCTCTATACCGATCCTAATCCTCATACCAATGATAAGAAATATCTTTGAGCTAATAAGATGCTAAGTTAATCACCTCTATATTAGTAGCCTGCATCATCCTAAAGGTCTTTTCTATCTCATCTAAGGAGCGTTATGTATCTTTCTTTACCTTCACTCTAGTAAAAGTTAGAGGACCTATCATCATAAATTGACCAACCCTTGTGGCTTTAGTAGACAAACCACTAACCATACCCCGTTCATACTAAACAACAACCAGTTAGGCAATAACATGAATAGACTAACAAAATTCTGCATTTGTCATGTTTCCCTGAGGGAACTAAGGAGAACTAGCTGGAATAGGAGAAACTCCAGCATCATCAGGAATAGGACCATAAGATCAAAGATGTACTCCAGATGTAGAACATATCCTTTCAGCATTATCTCCAGATGGGACAGAAGAATTTCCTTGTGTTTCAGATCTAGGAGGCATGATGACTTTATGGACTCCCAAGTTACCATGAACCTAGTCTCTGGTACCAACTTGACATGACTCAACCCCTATTACCTAACCCAACCATCTTTATCCAGGCTTTAATGGGCTAAATTTCAAACATATAACAACATAGTGTAAATATTCTCATCAAGACTCTATGATCGGGTCACAAACGTAGCCGACCCAACTGAGTCTAACTATACCATACCAACTGCCTAACCATACCAAGCCAAACCATAGAGCATAGACCAGGCCATAACCAAAAAAGTTAGACAAATTTAATATAATTAATCCCAAAATGTAATATGATAAAACAACCAAGAATATCATCCACGGTGTAAGCCCAACACCAATGTTGATACCAAGGCAAACATAAATACCAATCCTGACCAAAAGTACCATAATGCCTATATCAAAAAGTGTAAAAAAATTCAGTTAGGACATGCCCCCGACCATGGTCAAAACGAATATCCAAAATAAAGAAAAAGTTTCTAAAAAATCTATCACATAAAAATATATCTTTTAAAAGGATGAAAGCTCACCACTTCAGTCCAAATATTGATACCAAATCTGTGTGATAAACAGGAGGAGTAAAATGGCTGATTTCTAAATAGCATGGGCATACAGCTACTAGTAAATGAGGTTAGCGAGTGACCTCTAGCATGGATCTGAGGATAAGGATAAACCAATGTCAGTTATAAAACCTAGTAAAACCATCCACAATGCATACAACCATATATATATAATTGCTGGGAAAGGGAACCGGGCTTAGCATGCATTGAAAACCTTTACCAGGGCTGTGTAGCATGACCATCCTAAATGACCCACGGGTGATATAGTTTCAGCTCCCCCTGACGAAAGGGCCCTAGTAAGTGTAGCCATACAACAATAAAAGAATCCAATGGGCCCTAGAACCGCTACCTTCTGTGGCTTTGCTACACACCCTGCTGTTAATGCCCAATTAAAACCATTTCCAAATAATAAGCCATATTATTTACCATTTTATTAACCAAGGCCAATATTAGTGGTATCATCATTCCACCCCTTACTTGCAAGTAATATCCATATCCAAATAATAAGCCATATTATTTACCATTTTATTAGCCAAGGTCAATATTAGTGGTATCATCATTCCACCCCTTACTTGCAAGTAATATCCATATCCAAATAATTTAGTATAAGGGGAATTTTAAGTTCCCTTCCATATACCAAAATAAACCACTCGGGAGAATTTTATGTTCTCTACAAGCGTAATCATTAAGCCTTTATCCCTTTTAATACCATTTAAACCATGGAAAGTTCCTTTACCAAGTTTAAAACATGCAAGAATTCCATTAAAAGAAGTCAATGCAAAGAACATATCTTTATAAGTATTTTATCAAACAACTTAGAGGCATAATATAACCAAAACCAATTCCAAAGACCAATAGACTGTTAATGTGAAAACTAATTGTCAAAAACCACCATTAATCCCTATAAAATAATAATTAAAACCATAGGGAGCCATAACCAAGCATTTAATATCAAAACCCCTAAATAATAGTTAAAACCATAATTATGAAATAGTAAAACCCTGAAATCAATCAAATAAACCATGCGTTTAGTTGAAATTAAAATGAGGGAAGATAATCATACCTTATACCAAAGAATTGATAGAAAGAAATCACCAAGACAAGCCTCAAAACAATCCTTATGATAAAACCCTAGCCTTCTTTCCCTAAAAGCTCTTAGGAGAATTATAGAGTGTTTTTGGATTAGTTTCTAAGTGTTAATGAATATAATAATAGGGTAAATAACCTCCTATGTGTATCAAAAAATATGGGTCCTAATTAGGGTAAGTAAGGATATGTCCAAAATACCCCTACTTAAGTCCCTTCAAAATCCCATCACAAGGATATGATTGACCCATACGAGTTGTACCCTTCCATTATGACTAGTACCCACCACTTATATCAAAGCCTCAACATTGGATTAGACATTATCCTGTATACAAATCATCTTACAAAGCCATAACCATGTCATATGATCCATACCTATGACTCATATTCTTGGTAGGATGAAATACTAGAAGGATCATACACTGCCCACCATACGAGTCCCTGATATGACTCGTACCAAGCCTTTACAACTTACAACCCTAAGTTGAACCTATTCATGTGACCAAAACCATCCCACTAACTAATATTGGTGAGCATACTATAGGACTATACCACTCATATCCCAACATACGAATCATACCCATGAGTCATATTGGGTCTGAAGAATAGAATTCTAAGAAATTTTCTAAGGTTCAAAACTAGGATATTTTACCTATGCATTGCACAAACCAAAAAGTATTTTTTGGAATGCGAATGTTCCATAGTGTTAAGCAAATGTTGTCTTTTCTTTGTCTTTTGGGGTAATAAAAATTTTGTTATAGCCTGAATAACTATCTAGAAAGCAATAACACCCCCACCCAGCCAACCTAACTAGTATTTAGTCTATAAGAGTCATGGGGAAATGGTCCTTCTTAGTCCAAGAATTCAACTTACAGTTGTTCATGCATACCCTCCATCACCTGACTACTCAGATGGGAATGAGGTCATTTTTTCATTTAAAACTACCATAATTCCACCTTTCTACATATTTCACTAGGCTTACCTAGATTCTATTAGGGATTTGATAGATGACTCTCGTATCTATCAACTTTATAATTTCTTTCTTTACCACCTCTTACATATGTTAATTTATCATTCTTTTATGTTCCACACCTATTATGATCTAGTTCTTTCTTGAACTTGTGGGGTCAAATATCAGGAGTTAGGCTTATAATATCTGCAATTGTCTATCCGATGGCTCAAAGGAACTTCTTCACTAAAAATTTCAAAGTCTCTACATGGTAAGGCTTGAGATCACATGCAATAATGATGGGAAAATGTCACCATCTCCCAAGAATACATATTAAAGGTGGGGCAGAAGTATCTTTAATTCAATTTATGGTGGCTCAAGGATGGATGGCTTTATAGGTGGACTTTCACGATATTTTAGATCAAGGTCCAACTTTATTGAGTTCCTAGTATAATATCCAAGTTCCATTAAAGATGTAACCACTAATAAAATGCTTTGACTTCATCACTTTCACAACTCCATAAGACTCCCACTAATGGGTCACTTATCAAATTCACATCGATATAAGTTCATACCTAAACATTAATGACATCGATCACCAAAATTAATTTCAAGTTCATTGGTTGTTTCCAAGACTTTCATACATTTAAAGAGAACTCTTCATCATTTAGTACTTAATTTTTCCATATTCCACATCCATTAATGCTCTCCTAGTTATAAAAAAAGGCCTTTTGAGGATAAAAGGGATTTCATAGTCTAATGCACAAGCAAGGATCATAAAGTTGTCAGAAAAAATGAATGGATCAACTTTAATTAGCACATCATGAAGTATCCCAATACGTTTCTTGATGATCCGGTCGACCTTTAGTAATCTTATTAAAGTTGCAGTTTCCCCAACCTTAGCTTGTCAAATATGAAATATGGCATTTAATTCACACTTAACCCAAGGTAACGCAAGGCCTTTGCAAACATGAACATCCAGATGGTGCATAAAATAGTTAAAGATTATGGTCTTTCTTCTTTTTTGCCATCGTGCTAAATATAAATTCACTACAGTGATTATCACTTCTATTGTCTCATCCTCCATAAGCCATTTTTTGGAAACTAATTCCATCATAAACTTAGCATACCTTATAATTTCTTCCAAGCCTTCGATCAAAGGGATGTGGATAGAGAAGTTTCTATATTTATCAAGAAATCTTTTAAACTTGGCATTTCCCCCTTTTTTCTTGAGCCATTGAGGAAAAATAGTAGGAATTAAAATTGGTGGCATTGAGATAATTTGGGATTCTTTCACCTTTAAATTTTCAATGATTACTTCATTTTGCTTTAAATCATCGTCATTCAGCCTCTT
Organism: Capsicum annuum; assembly: GCF_002878395.1. Taxonomy (NCBI): domain Eukaryota; kingdom Viridiplantae; phylum Streptophyta; class Magnoliopsida; order Solanales; family Solanaceae; genus Capsicum; species Capsicum annuum. The sequence goes on along the minus strand of NW_025853175.1, from coordinate 41,570 downwards.
CCTCTTCACATTTGTTTGCTCATCATTTTCTCTTTTGCTGAGATCATCATAAAATCGATTCCCTTTCAAAGAGTTTTACCACTTTGAGTGAAATTAGCATTTGTCACTATACCACTCAACTTTTCTTTGTTTGTTCTTTCCATGAGGTATGCTGATATTTCATTTAATTTTTCCTCAAGTTGGTGAATGTCAGTTGAATGACAGTCTATCATTTGGTATAACTTGGAGAAATTATTTATCATTTCTCTAACTATCATGTCGGTCCCCTTAACTCCTATCTAAATTTGAACCAAAATATCATCATTAATATACCTCTCTATTTTGCAAGGAGACACTTATTGTTTTGACCTCGATTCCCACCTTGCATTTGAGAGAAAATATGGAAAACCTTCAAATAATTTTATAATAATCCCACCTTATTATCAAGTATATCCTGTTCCATGTCTTCACATGCCATTGTATCCTTTGTATCTCTAGAATTGACTCTTTCAGTGGAGGTACATATCATATGTTTAGTAGAAAGTTCAAGGTGTGACATCACTTTGATCAATCTTATATATCTCTCTTTCTTTTATTTACTCTTGACATACAAAAGATGATGAGGGAGCCCTGAGGAGTGGTAATTTTAGTACTTATTCATACTAAACATTCGTACATATTACCATGTTTTGAATGAATAAATAAGATATAATTGTTATTACATGCACAAATATCTATAATGTGAAGGTATAGAGTTGATTAGATAGAAATATGTAGATTGTAGCTTAAAATAATCAAAAGGAAGGATGAGAAGTGTAGCTAAAAATCTGGAGAAGAATGACTTTAGTTACCATGGTTGTGGTCTGATGACTACAATCGCGATAGTTAAGTAATGCCAATAAACCATGGTCATGTGAACTGATAGCAGTCACAATAGCTGCGATCGCATCTAAGCTGCTGTAATCGTAGCTTTACAAAAGATTACAGCCCATGGGAAAAACTTGAAATACATATGGCTGAACCCAATTTTGAAAAAAAGACTCAAACTCTAGAATTATTGATCATATTGCATATTCCCCAAATAGTTATATTTTGTTCTTGAGTTCATAGGCTCCATTCTTAGAGAGGAAAATATTATATAAATTTTGGGTAAAAAATACATAAGAGATCTTCTAAGTAAAGGAATATGTCACTTCCATTGGAGATTTGTGGGAGTTAAAAGTTTGAAGTAACATTCACTTAAGCTTCAATAATAATTTCAATGGAGATTATGGGTATATCATTGCTTATTTATCTTATGTGTAGCTTGATCTCCCTCTTGGGCTTTAATTGTGAATAGGGATTTAAGTGTTCATAGTTTATTATTATTAGCCTCTATTTAGTAGTTTATGTTGATGGGTTTTATAGGTGAATGCCCCAAATACCCTTATGCGTTTGATGGGTGAAAACTCCAACCTCTAGAATGCTCATGGCTATCTTTGATAGAAGGGCTATGGGGTGAACTTTAGGAATTCACATCATCTTTGAAAGAGGGATATAGAAACGAAAGCAATGGTAGACAATTATGTGTGTAGTTTGCTAATCTATCACTATCTTAGACATAAGGGTAGTTATGAAGATAAATATACCTTGGGTGTCATCCTAGAAGTAGGGATACCTATATCTAGGTTTGGTTACTAATTGTTGCACAAACCCATTAGGTATTTGAAAAAATCAATGGGTGAAAGTTTCGATTTTTTGTTAAAAGACTATTATCAAAACCAGTAACTGAACGTACCCGCACTTGACCTACTAATATTGAAGTTAATCATTAGCATGCATATGTCACTTCCTTTAGTAATACATAATCCCAAGATCCGTGCCTAATTTTTTGATAAATCTAATTATTCGTAGCTCCTAATTTATACTAGAAAAAATCCAAAAAGAAACATTAATGTAGACTCCTATCTCCCCCATTTTCATCTTTTTGTTCTATTGATTTGAATTTAAATTGGATCAATTATTTTAAATGAAACTGATTACCACTCACATTGTTCCTCGTGGATTCAATCTTGACTCCAAAGTTGGGTAAATATATTGACAACAATCGCCTTTCACTTAAATTAATATATAAGTTGAGCGTTCTAAAAAGTGGCATTGTTGCTGGGGAGAAATTTGGCGTAATTAAGTTACATTTGGAATTTTATCTTACTTGCTTGAGTTCAAGCTTGTAAATACTTTTTTGTGAATTTCTTTTGTTTCTTGTGTCAGGTAGATTTTTATTTTCTTTTACTTGTATCCATGGCATCTTACAATTAATATGATTTTTGTAGTTGGAAGTCATATCTTGATGGCCCATGTCTATATTATGATGGACCCCACATCAGGAGTGATTGTAACTATGCTCTCCAGAGAGAGATAGAATGACCATCTTAATCCTATTGGTAGTATGTTTGTTCTTTATGTGGTTGTCGAGATGTATATTAGAGTTATTGCCAAAATATCCCCCCCTTTTATGCTAACTAAGTTTCTAGTTCTTTTTATGAGTTTGATAGGTCCTATAATGAGGAGAAGGAAGAGCAACATACCGGGTCCACTAGTCTCTAAGAAATGCTTCAAACTATTTTGGATTGGATAACTACAATGGGGGAGAATGTGTAAGAAATGTATCAATCCCATGAGGAATTTGTAAGGGAAATTGTCATGATTGAAGAAATGGGCAAAGAAGAAAAACTTAAAAATATCACTACCTTACCCATTTCCCGAGAGAAGGGTAATTAAGAAGAAAAATAAAGCTATGATGATGAACTTGGTAGCGAATACTCCTTGGTGACTTCAGAATCTACCAAATCAAATTAGCAATAAGAATCCAAAATAAAAGGAATGGTTCTAGAGTCACAAGAATAATCAAGGAAAATCTCTTATCATGGATCTAGTTCATTCCGTGGTGAAAATGCAATGAAGGAAGCAATTCGAAAATTTATGGTTGGACCTTATTGAACCCACTTCTCAATATTGTGCTTAGAGGAAATGATGGGAATCTATATACTTAGGAAAATGGTGGATTGTGAGGAGGCGGATTACAATCCCTATATTTTGTAATTTTATATTCTAAATGAGCATATGGAACCCCATCCATCAATGGACAAAGAACTCAACTTTTGATGTACAAAGAGTGGCCTGTTGATGATCTCACTTTTACCCAAGGAGCCAAACCAAAAATTCGATGCGATGTTCGGTAAAAGATTCAAGTGTTCAAAATAGCGAGATCCAAGCTTGCTTTCCATTTCCTTACCTCTTCCAAGCCTCATCTTGGAAGATCTGGATCTTATATCCCTCTGTCGCTCATTGTATATTGAACAAAAGTTAGGATGATAATTAAGCTCTTCTAAGTATAGATATAAAAGGAAGTGGAAGGGGCGTCAAGCTAAGAAATTATACTTAGAGCTCGATTGGAGGCAACCTATCACGCCATAAAAAGTGGAACATATCCTTTTTATTTATTCATGATAGAGTAGATTTTATTTTTGCATTTATTTATGCATAATATATGTAATATTGGTGCTAAGAGGAATTTTGACTGAAGTTGAAAGAGAAACATGTGAAACTATATATTTGGACTAAATAAGAAGTGCAAAATACCCGATTGAACGATATCAGTTATCGTGACCACATTTTATGCCACCACAATAGTGTAGGCCACATGACAATGCTCACAGAACTAGGACCGCAATCATGGTCAAATTAGTTTAAAATACCATTCGATTGCTCTTTTTAAAATACCATTCGATTGCTCTTTCTTTCTCATACATCTCTCTCAATTTTCTAAATATTCTCTCAAATTTATGGATTTGCATTGCATATCCAAGTGTTATTTCATTCTTTGCATCAGCTAATTTTGTAAGTTCTCCCAACTCCTTTGATCTGGATATAATTACATGCTTAGAACATGTAGTTTAGGAAAAGCCTGAAATGATGTTTTCATTACCAAATACATGTTAGCTTGTTATTATTATTGTGGTTAGCTGTTGTAGTTGGTGTACACACTAATGGGGTCAAGTACACAAAATTAGGCCTAAAACTGCTTGAATTGAAGTGTGCACTATGTGTTTGATTTAATGCCCCAATGAGTCCAACTTGAATTCCTTCAAGTCCGGGGCCATAATCATTTATTCAGGATTAAATTCTCGGTATATAATGTTGGTATGCCTAGTTGGAACAAATAATTAGGGTTAAAATTGCGTTTAGATGAGTATGCAGAATATGATGAGTCAGGTCTTAAGTACCGCAATTGCGGTCCCAATAACTACTATTGCGGCATCATGATTGCAATCCTGATAACAATGATTGTGGCACTGCAATCAAGGTCAATGCTCTGCGATCACCATACCTGAGGGCAGTGTTTGTAAGAACAAAAAATTTTTGTACATCCAATTCTTCCCCCAAAGCTGTCTGTGTCACAACCACATGCATTTATTTGTTTGATCTATCATATTTTTGGTATGATAGTACTAATTATGGCCTGAGTGGAATTGTTTAAAGTTTCTAAGCCTCATGTATGGAAGAATTTGACAACACCAGATTCATGGCCACATAATGTCAAAACCTTTACAATATGTACTTGCACAGGACGAAGTTACTTCCTAAAAGGGGTATTAGCTTAGACAAGGTAGAGGACAAGATCTATGGATTCCATACTCAACATGCCAAAATCGGCGGAGGTGCTTTGCCTCGGAACTCTGCTATGCAAATGAGGATTTCTACGCTAACCTAAACTTAACTCCTTTCACAAACCTAGTGATGACTATTTGGGGAAAGGAAATAAACTTTGGGATAGAGTAGATCAATAAGGTGTATGGACTCCCAAATGCTAACATTCAGTAGTTCGTTGGAAAATTATATGAGCCAGGGTTTTGGATGGAAAATATTTTATGTCCCCAAACAGAGGTTCCCTTGGTAACTACCAAGAGAGATATTTTGATGAATGAATTCACAGCTAAGGCTAGGATTTGGCTAACTATTCTCTGTAGTCGAGTATCACCATGCACTCACATGGCCATTGATATAGTCTTCCTTTCTCGGATGGTTATTGTCTTCTCACTAGCATAACCCTGAATATGGGAGATATTGTACACTCCGAGTGGAGGTATATGTCTTTTCCTTCCTTCCCTTATCACAGAGCTATCTAGGAGGGAATAGGTGCAGGAATAAGTTACGACTACATATGTACTCTCAAGCCCGCATATAAGTTGACCCAGAAGGGCATAGATTCTTATAGACCTTCATTAGCTAGACCCTTTAATAATATCTCAGGCCATATGATGGAGGTTAGGGAGCCAGTATCCATATTTCTGTAGGGGCTTGGATAACCATCCCCCACTCGCCACTCATGCGTACCTCAGTCTGTCTATGAGAAATACAGGGAAAAGTAAAAGAAGTAGGGAGTCACTCTCGCCAATTTAGAGAGAAATTATTAAGCCTTAGTTGCATCACATAGGAACCTCAGTGAGTTTCATAAAAAGTTGGTGAAGAGAAAAGAAAAGAGATAAATTATTCAAGAATCTATGGAATAGGGTGAAGGGAATCTACAAGGTGCTCAAACCCAAACATCGACTACCTTCACCTAGGATGGACAGTGAAGATGAGGCCCCTACTAATTGGTCTGCCAATGATGCGGATGGTGATGATGTAAAGTCAACTGGAAAGAGTAGCTCTTGATGCCTACATTCCTTTTTAGTTAAGGATTCCCCTGGATTTGTATTATTGTTATTTTGTATTGATGGATATTTCATTTTATGGTGTTGTTTTAGGATGACATTCTAGATATTATTTGTTTTTTGTTTTGGAATGCTACATCTTTAGGCACTCTGATGGTCTTGTTTAGTTATATTCTTTCTTCTTGCTATATTTTTTTTTATTTTGATGACACATGGCTAGCTTTACCCTTTGATAGATTGAGTAACGACATTCTTAAGGGAAAAGAACAAGGATTGGTTTTTGAGACATAGATGCAGGGGAATTTTGAGTACCCATAGCATATGTCTCATGGATACAAGGGAATTCTGAGTACCCATGGCGTTATTGATTTAGGATAATTTTATACACCATTGGCAAAGTCTGAGTAGTCATATGGGTAGTTTGCCTGTTTAAAACCAAAATGTGAGGCTAAGGCTTTGGTTGTTTCTATAGTTTAGCAAATTGGATATGGTGCTAATGTAATATAAATAACCCCCTCCATCCAAAATTTTTTTAAAAAATTAAGGACATGGACGTAAGCAATTTTGTAACAATATTTTTTCTCTTTTTGTGGCTCCATAAATTTTTTAATAGTGAATAGAAATAGATAATACAATATTGTATCTAGAGGGAGGGACATTTGAACTCTCTTTGTGAATTTTCCATGCCATGTATGGTGAGCTATTTACATTTATCTCTTGTATACTTGTGTTATCTAGAACTTTCCCCATTGTTCTTTTAGAGCTAATTTTAATTGTGTTTTGTTGGAGAAATGATCTTAGGCCATCTTTATGAATTTCCAACCCACTCTAGTCTAAAAAGCCTACTGTAAGAACCCACAAAATTTCTAGGTTAATTCAATCCTTTAATCTTGCCAAGGGGTCCCAGCCTCAGAATATTTTAGCTAAATAATTAGACTTAGTGTAATTTTAACCTATAAGGTTGGAAATATTATATCGCGACCTTTACGTCTATTAAATATTGATGTTTAGGTTTATTCATGATCAGGGAGATCAATAGGTGTTCCCGGGCAAGTTTTGGATCTTTCGATCTCGTTTAGACCATGTTTGAGTGCCAAAAATAGTGGGTCTATGCGATCTCGATGCATTGCATCGACTAGCGCATCGATGGATGATTTTTACCCCAGCTTCAATGCAAAGTCCAATAAACCAACACAAACTTGGCGTTACGCATTGGCCATTGCGTCGATGCCATCGATGCGGCACATCGACCTATGCATTGGTTACTAATTTTTTAGTCATTAAAACACCGCATTCTTGGGGGTATTTCGATCTTTTTTCCCTCGACCCTCAATCCCCAAAACAAGAAATTAATCACCTTAGAAATAAAATAAGTAAATAAACTAATTCTTTCTCAAATTTGCTGAAGAACAAAACCCTAGAAGCTTTAATTCCAAGTCAAGAACTCAAGATTCCACCATAAACATTCAGAAATTCCACAACAAATGTATGTAAAGTGTTCATCCAAAGGTTTCTTAGACCCTTAGAGTCCAAGAATCTCTTTTGAATTTCAAGTAATTAATTTTATGATTTCCATGGCCGAAATTAAAGTGTATTCATGATTGTTATGTGGATTTGATTCCTAATTCATTATTTGTTTTATGTTTTATATGGAATCGATTAGCTTGTGAGTTAATTCATGTGAATCCATGTTAAACCCTTGAATTGGGAAGTTGAACCTGAATCATGATGCCTACATGTTGTTCAATACTATGTGTATATATTATGCTCACCTAGTGCTTGATGATTTGTTCATATGAACTATTAAGAGAATGAAATCATGTTAAAGTTAGTCTATATGCAAATTATGTCATGCATGTGTTTGTGAAAATGCCCCAATGAATTAACAAGTTCATAGTTTACATATTTCAAGTTTATGCCATGGCTCTTAATTTTTTTTATCGAGTCTTGGGGGTACTAGTACCTAACAATTTAGCTGTTTACTTAGAGCCACGGTCAGTCATTGAATAATATTAGTAAAGTCAGGATTATTAGTACTCTCAGTTAGTTACTGAACTCATGAAAACTCAATAGATTCAATATGAGTCCAGTCCAATTCAGTATTAAGCACAGACCTTAGTAAACTCAATCAGCTAACAGAATTAAGTAGTATTCTATCAGTCAACAGAATTCACCAAGATCAGTTCAATTCTACAAAATAGTGATCTCAATAATAGTCCAGTCCTTCCTAGTTTATACTAGAATTTAGTTCAGTGTCCTTTCAGTTGGCAGTAGGATTCAGCACTGAGTTAACCCAGGGATGGGGGCATTCCTTCCAGTAGAGGGTTTGAACCCTAGTAGCAATCACTGTATTATAGAACTATGTATCCATCATATGTTGAGATATCATCCTACTAGACATAATGAGGGTTGATACATCTCATTTAGGTTATCCTACCAGCAATGGTTGATGAAAGAGCTTCCTGCCTGAGAGGGTTAACTCACAGTTTGTCCATACCTATGGCACGGTATTGACACCCTTCTAACTGGGGTTACAAGTTAGAACCCAATTAGTTTAGAGATGCGGATATCAGTTAGATGATTACCTCCCACAATCTCAGTTCCAGTCTCAGTCTCAAAATAGAACTCAATTCAGTTCTATAGATTTAGGACTATTAGACATAGTCACTCATCTCAGTAAGGAACTCAGTATGGTTCCACAATATTAAGAACTGTTAGATACAGTCATTTAGATAACCAATAATATAGTATTCATAAACCCAGATATCGGTTATCAGTATTCAAATTTAGGACTTAGTAGTAGCACGATCTCAGTTATAGTCAATGTATTCATGCATGTACTCCTACTCATTTATACTCATATTATCCCATTATTATTGTACAGGTATATGAACCCTTGCCTTTTAGTATACCTCACTAAGCATACGAGTATATTCAAAGTACTGATGCATGTTTTTCTTTGAGCTATGATGTGTTATATTATAGGTTCAGATGCATGGGCTCTAGAGCATCCTTAGCAGTTCAAATTATCAACTTTCAGAGTAGTGGTGAGTGTTTATTGCTTGAGGACATGCTTATTATTTACAGTACTTCAGTTTTATTTTAGTAGATGGAGTTAGTTTGGTGTTTGTCCCATCAACTCTAAAGTTCAGACAGTTAGAGGCTTTTCAGTCTAGAGTATTCAGACAGTTGTTCAGTTTTTCAATAATTATATATTCAATTTTGGGTATTTTGATGTCGTATTCAGATTTATTTATAGATATGAACTTTATGGCATATGTTTCTACCTATTTCCACAGTTATTACAGTATTTATGACTTAGTTATTGCAGTAGATACCAATCATGGGTTTGCTTATGGTCTTCCAGGATTGTGAGCATCGTGTAGCAATTGGGGTACAAACTCGTGCTATTACAAACTTGGTATCAGAGTATAAGGTTAAATGGAGTCCTAGGAAGTATAAAGGTTGCATCTAGTAAAGTTTTGTGCATTGGTGTATTGCACGCCTTGCGGGCCATACTTATGGACAGGAGGCTATGAGATATTTTAGGAATAGTTTTCTTTCTTTCAGTATTCATGTTGTGCGAGTGAGCATGAGCTCTAGTTAAATTTTTAGTCTAATCCTTTCTCTTTCATCTACAAAATAGGCCTCCAAAGAGGACTTACGGAAGAGGAATGGGAGACCAGTCATCCCCTAAGCCTATCCATCTAAATCCTTTAGGAAAGAATGTATCCCCTGCGGAGTACAGAGTAGCCTTCATCACCCTAGCATATTTTGGAATAGCCCAGAATGAACGTCCATCTGCTTTCCAAGCCAACTCAGTGGCCCACACTGCTGCTGCCAGGATTTGGGACTTCACCCAAATAAACCCCTCCATTATTTACCGGGTCTAAGTCAGCTGAGGACCCTCAAGAATTTATTAATCAGGTGTAGAAGGTTGCCAATATCATGGGGTGAGTGTTGTTGACAATACTAAGTTGGTCGAATATTAGTTATATGATGTGGATCACTCGTGGTTCAAATAGCGAAAAACAGAGAGGGCCGCAGATGTAGGGCCCATAGAATGGGAAGAGTTTGCAGTTGTTTTTCTGGATAGGTTCTTCCCTGTAGAGCTGAGGGAAGCAAAAGTTTTGGAGTTTATAAACCTGAAGCATGGAAGTATAGGAGTATTCCCTTAAGTTTACTCAATTATCCAGATATGCCTCATAGGTTGTGGGAGATATCAGATCTAAGATGAGTAAGTTCATATCAGGGGTGTCTAACAATGTAGTCAAAGAGTGAAGGACCGCAATACTAATAAAGAGATGGAAATATACAAGCTTATGGTCCATGCTCAGTAGATAGAGGAGGCCAAGAGTAAAGAGAAGGATGGAGAGAGTAAGAGAGAAAGATCAAGTAGTTTCAATTTTGCTCAGCCCAAGTCAACGGGTGGGAATCGTTCTCAGTTCTTCCTAAAATCCTCAATTCCAACTCCGTCCTTAGCTAGTGCTCCAGTTCTGAAATTCAAAGAGTACAACAGAGATAGGGCACCAGGCCTTAAGACCTAGGGAAGCATTTGCAGAGCCTGAACCAATCCCCTTTACCAGAAGTGCAGTAGAAACCACCAGGGTATCTATAGAGCTGGCAGGGATGTTTATTTCAGATATGGCAAGCCAGGCCATAGATTTAGACAGTGTCCTCAGGTGTGTTTGCAGAGTCAACATACTCGTCCCCCAGATCAGTCCGATCGCCCGAATCTGCAGGGAGCCTTATCAAGTGCCACCAGTGGGAAGTTCCCAAATAGACTATATGTTCTTCAGTCCTGATAGGATTAGAAAAATTCTCCTAATATGGTCATTGGTATGTTATAAGTTTATCATTTACATGTTTATGCTTTTCTAGATCCAGAAGCTTTCTTGTCCTTTGTTACTCCTTATATATTAGTTGATTTTGGAGTCAGTCCCAAAATACTTCCAGAGCCTTTCTCAGTCTCCACCCCAGTGGGTGAATCCGTCATAGCCCAACAGGTTTACAGGAACTATCCTGTTATGGTATCTTAGAAAGTCACTTTAGCAGACTTAATTTACTTATAGATGACTGATTTTGATGTCATTCTTAACATGGTTTGTCTTCATCCATCTATCCCTCAGTCGATTGTAGAAATAAAATTGTCCAATTGTAGTTTCCGAATGATCCTATCCTAGAGTGGAGAGGTAGTGCTTCAACACTTGGGGGTCAACTTGTTTGTTACCTTTGGGCTAAAAAAATGATATCAAAGGGGTGTGTCTACCATCTCGTTCGTGTCCAAAACTATAGTTCAGAAACCCCTCCTCTTGAATTAGTATTAGTAGCATGTGAATTCCTAGTTGTGTATCCCAAAGATCTTCCAGGAGTTCCTTCCAAAAGGGAAATTGATTTTAGAATCGATCTCCTTCCAGATACTTAGCCCATATCTATTCCACTACATAGAATGGCACCTGTATAACTTAGAGAATTAAAGTAACAGTGAAAGGATCTCTTAGATAAGGGATTCATCAAACCCAGTGTGTCCTCGTAGGGTGAACAAGTTTTATTCGTGCGTAAGAAAGATGGTTCCCTCCTAATGTGTATCGATTACCGTTAGTTAAACAAAGTTACAATCAAGAAAAACTATCCACTTCCTAGAATTGATGACTTATTTGATAAACTTTTGGGTGTCATCTATTTCTCTAAGATAGACCTTATATCAGGCTATCATCAACTCAGAGTCAGGGAATGTGACATCCCAAAAACAGCTTTCAGAACTCGGTATGGTCACTTTGAATTTTTAGTCATGTCCTTTGGTCTTACCAATGCTCTAGCAGCTTTCATGGACTTGATGAACTATCTATTCAAGCAGTACTTAGACATGCTCATCATAGTCTTCATAGATGACATTCTAGTTTACTCTTATAGTAAACAGGATCGTGCAGACCATCTCAGAATCATATTACAGACCCTTAGAAATCATCAGTTATTCGCCAAATTCGGTAAGCAAAATTTTGGCTAAGATCAGTAGCTTTCCTCGGTAAAATCATTTCCAATTATGGAATTAGAGTTGATCCCCAAAAGGCTGAGTCAGTGAGAAACTAACCTAGACCCATCTTTCCATCAGATATTAGGAGTTTTTTGGGTTTGTCTAGCTATTACCGATGGGTTTTTAAGGGGGTTTTTTCTATTTTATCCCCTATGTCTAGATTGACTCAGAAAAAAGTCAAATTCCAGGGGTCAAATTCCTATATGAAGAGTTTTCAGGAGTTAAAGACTTGACTCGCTACAGCTCTAGTTTTGACCCTACCTGATAGTTTCAATGGCTTTGTTGTGTATTGTGATGCTTTCATAGTTGGATTAGGTTATATTTTAATTCAGAGTGGTAAGGTCATAGCCTACTTCTCTAGACAACTTAAACCCCATGAAAAGAACTATCCTATTCATGATCTTGAGTTGGTAGCAATGGTTTTTTCCTTTAAGATTTGGAGGCACTATTTGTATAGAGTGTATATCGATGTGTTCACTAATCATAAGAGCCTGCAGTATGTTATCGCTTAGAAAGACCTCAAAATCTATCAAATTAGGTGGTTAGAGTTATTGAATGACTATGTCATGAGTGTTTTGTATCATCTAGGCAAGGACAATGTAGTGGCTGACGCTCTAAGTAGAATGTCTATGGGTAAAGTTGCTCATATGGAGGACAATAAGAAGATGTTAGCATAGGCAGTCCATCAGTTAGCCCTACTAGGTGTTTACTTGGTCAATTCAGCAGAAGGTAGTGTATTGGTTACAGAGTAGTTCAGAATCATCCCTAGTTTCTAAAGTAAAGGAAAAGAAGGATAGGGATCCCAGTCTTGTCAGGTTGAAAGAATCAGTCAGAGATCAGAAAGTTAAGGTTTTCTCCCAAGGGGGAGATGGTGTGCTGCGTTGTTGGGGTTGGCTATGTGTTCTAGGCATAGATGACTTAAGGTAGTGAATTCTTGTAGAAGCACATAGTGTGCGTTACTCTATTCATCCAGGGGCCACCGAGATGTACCGTGATTTATGGGAGATCTATTGGTGGAGTGGGATAAAGATATATATTGTAGAGTCTGTGGCTAAGTGCTCAATATGTCAGCAGGTTAATATTGATCATTATAAGCCTAGTGGGTCCATGCAGGAGTTCAGCATTCCCACCTAGAAATGGGAAGAAGTGAACATGTACTTTGTGATAGGTTTGCCCCATACTCATCGTCAGCATGATTCAGTTTGGGTCATTATAGATAGGATGACCAAATCATCTCATTTCCCTTCAGTCCATACCTCTTACACAACCAAGGATCATGCCAAATCTATATTAGGGAGTTGGTCAGATTGAACAGTGATTCATTGTCCATTATCTCAAATAAAGGTACCCAGTTCACCTCTTATTTTTTAAAAGTATTCCAAAAGGGTCTTGGTACCCGATTTCATCTCAGTACAGCCTTTCATCCTCAGAAAGATGGTCAAGCATAAAGGACCATTCAGACTTCAGAAAATATGCTGCAAAGTATAGTCAATAGACTTTAAAGGTAGTTGGGATTACCACTTGCCTCTGATCGAGTTCGCATACAACAACAACTATCATTCTAGTATTTAGATGGCTCTATGAGGTGCTTTATGGGAGGTGGTGTAGATCTCCAATTCGTTATTTTGAAGTGGGTGAGGCTACAGTGGTAAGGCTTGGCTTAGTATTTGATAACTTTGAGAAAGTTCATTGGATCAGGGAAAGACTTAAGATTGCTCAGACCCAGCAGAAACCGCACACAGATGTGCGCTGAAAGGATCTTGAGTATGAGATTGATGACTATTTGTACTTGAAAGATCTTCTATGAAAGGGGGTGAAGAGATTTGGCAAGAGAGGGAAACTCAGTCGCTGATATGTCGATCCTTACCGAATTCTCAGCTATTTCTGAAAGGTAGCTTACAAGGTTGAATTACCTTCAGATCTATCTTCAGCTCATCTAGTGTTCTACGTCTCCTTGTTATTGAAATACATAGGTGACTCGTCAGTCATAGTCCCTATTAAGGGCATAGATATTTAGAACAGCCTCTCTTATGAAGAGATTCCAGTCGAAATCCTTGACTATTAAATTCACAGACTAAGTAACAAAGAAGTTCCTCTAGTCAAAGTTCTTTGGCAGAATCAGTCCATTGAGGGAGCCACTTTGGAAGTAGAAGCAGATACGTGAACTAATTATCCTTATCTATTCTTTGCTAATTATGAATCAGCTCAAGGTAATAGTTCTCCTTAAGCTAATTTATTTTTATTTTCAGATTTAAGTTACAAACTTGGTATCAGTTACCATTGCATATTCAGTCATGTGTTCATAAGTCAGTTTAGTCATGTATTTATGCATTAGATATAAATGTCCAACATATAAACTAAACTTATCAGTAATCCAGTCTTGCATTCATGAATCATGTTCATCTATACTTATGCACCAGATATGCATGTTCAGTACGAAAATTTAGTATATCAGTAAAATTAGTCATAAAGTCATGCTTCATATGTTTATGTCCTATAAGTAAATTCAGTCTCTTAGTATTCTTAGTCTCAGCTGTCTTATTCAAGGACGAATGTTTCCAAGGGGGAGATAATGTAAGACCCCACAAAATTTCTAGCTTAATTCAGTCCTTTAAGCTTGCCAAGGGGTCCTAGACTTAGAATATTTTAGCTAAATATCAGACTTAGTGTAATTTTAGCCTATAAAGGTTGACAACATTATTTCGGGATCTTTACATATATTAAATGATGATGTTTAGGTTGATTCATGATCAGGGAGGTCAATAGGTGTTCCCAAGCATGTTTTGGATTTTTTAGATCCCGTTTAGACCATGTTTGAGTTCCTAAAATAGTGGGTCGACCCGATCTTGACGCATCTCTTCAACTATCACATTGATGGATGATTCTCCCCCCAGCTTTAGTGCAAATTCTAGTGAACCAACGTGAACTTTTTTCAATCCATTGGCCATCACATAGATGCTATCGATGCGGTGCATCGACCTGTGCATCGGTAACCCAATTTTCAATCATTAAAAGACTGCAGGCTTCGGGGTATTTGGGTCTTTTTCCCTCAACCCTCAGACCCCAAAACAAAAAATTAATCACCTTAGAGATCAAATAAACTCATTCTTTCTCAAATTTTCTCAAGAACAAAACCCTAGAAGTTTCAATTTCAAGCCAAGAACTCAAGATTCCACTAGAAATTTTTAAAAATTCTTCAACAAAGCTATGTGAAGTGTACATCCAAGGGTTTCTTCGACCCTTGGAGTTCAAGAATCTCTTTTGAATTTAAAGTAATTGATTTCATGATTTCCATGGCCGAAATTAAAGTTTATTTTTGATTGATATTTGGGATTTGCTTCTTAATTCGTGTTTTGTTTTATGTTTTATGTGGAATCGATTAGCATGTGAGTAAATTCCTATGAATCCATGTCAAACCATTGAATTGGGAAATTTAACTTGAATCATGATGCCTACTTGTTGTTCAATAATATGAGTATATATTTTACTAACCTAGTTCTTGACGAGTTGTTCATATGAACTATTAAGAGAACAGAATCATGTTAAAGTTAGCCTATGTGTAAATGATGTCATGGAAGTGTTTGTGAAAATGCCCCAATTAATGAATGATGACCAAGTTCATAGTTTACATGTTTCAAGTTTATGCCATGTCTCTTAATTTATGCTATCGAGTCTTAGGGGTACTTGTACCCGACAATTTAACTGTTTAGTTAGAGCCTTGGTCAGTCATAGAACCGTATTAGTCATATCACGATTATTAGTACAGTCAGTCAGTTATAGAAGAAAACTCCATAGATTCAGTATGAGTCTAGTCTAATTCAGTATTCAGCTCGGACCTCAGGAAACTCAGTCAACTAATAGAATGCAGTTGTATTCCGTCAGTCAATGAAATTTAGTAAACTCGATTTAGTTAAGCTAAACAGTGATCTTAGTAATAGTCTAGTTCAACCTAGTTAAGACTAGAATTCAATTTAGTTTCCTTTCAGTTGAGAGTAGGATTCAACACTGAGATAACCCAGGGATGGGAAAATTCCTACCAAAAAAGGGTTTGAACCCTAATAAAAATCCCTGCGTTATAGAACTATGTAGCTAGTGTATGTTGAGATATCTTCCTGCCAGACATTATGAAAGTTGATACATCTCATCCGAGTTATCCTGCCAGCGAGGGTTAACAAAAGAGCTTCCTGCCAGAAAGGGTTAACTCATAATTTCTCCTTACCCGTGGCATGGTATTGACACCCTTCCAATTGGGGTTACAGGTTTGACCCTAATCATCTTGGAGAGGGGTATGTTGGTTAGATGATTACTCTCACAATCTCAATTCCAGTCTCAGTCTTAGAATAGAACTTAGTTCAGTTCTATACATTCAGGACAATGAAACATAGTCAGTCAGCTCAATACGAAACTCAGTATGGTTCCACAATATTTAGAACTAATATATAGAATCATTCAGATAATTAGTAATATAGTATTCGTAAATCTAGATATCGATTATCAATATTTAGATTCATTACTCAGTATTAGCACGATCTCAGTTACAGTATATATATTTATGCATGTACTCTTATTCTGTTATACTCATGTTATTCAGTTATTATTGTATATACATATGAACCAATGCATTTCAGCCTACCTCAATGAGCATACCAGTACCTTCAAAGTACTGACGCAATCTTTTCTTTGTGCTATGATATCCTATATCATAGGTTCAAATGCATGGGCTCTAGAGCACCCTTAATAGTTCAGATTCTCATCTTTAAGAGTAGTGTTGAGTACTCATAATTCAAGGACATTCTTATTATTTACAATAGTTCAGTTTTATTTCTGTAGATGGAGTTATTTTGGAGTTTGTCCCATCAACTACAAAGTTCAGATAGTTAGTGGCTTTTTAGACTAGAGTATTCAGACAGTTTTTAAGTTCTTTAGTACTTATATTCAGTTTTGGGTATTTTGATACTACATTCAAATTTATTTACTGATTTGAACCTTATGGTATATGTTTCTGCCTATTTTTGCAATTATTTTAGTATTTATGACTGTTATTGTTGTAGGTATTAGTCATGTATTATCTTGTGGTCTTTTGGAATTGTTAGCACCGTGTAGCATCTGGGTACAAACTCAGGGTGTTACACCTACGCATGAATAGTGTTAATCCCTAGCTACCCATTTCAAGCCTTTGGACCTTTTTTTGTCAAACTCATTATAAATCGTGAACAATTCTTTTTATCCCTTTTTTGAACCATACACTCCTGTAACCTAAAAAT
Organism: Capsicum annuum; assembly: GCF_002878395.1. NCBI lineage: Eukaryota > Viridiplantae > Streptophyta > Magnoliopsida > Solanales > Solanaceae > Capsicum > Capsicum annuum. The sequence goes on along the minus strand of NW_025853175.1, from coordinate 24,597 downwards.
GCAACTTGAGGCTAAAATCTTAATTTGGGGGTAGTAAAGATTGATGGAAGCATGTTTGAGACCACAAAGTCATAAGTGAAATACATAATATGCCTTAGCATTGAAAACAAATGATTAGAAAAAGAAAGGATCTGATAAAAGAATTAATTGCATGAAAATTGCAACAAAAAAATGAAAGAAAAGTGGTGAACAAAGGGAGAAAAAAATAGGCATGAGGTAAGAGAGAAATTAAAGAGGAGTGGCCTTTAGTCAGAAAGGTGGATTAAATATTGGGATGTAGATGTTCAATGAAGGGCGTAGCCTTGTTGTCCTTAATGATATCCTACCCTAAATTGAACCTATGTTACATCTTAGAAAGTCCTTAGAGATCTTTGACTATTTAATTTTTTTGTAGTGGCGACTCAAAATAGGGCAAGCCTATGGTACGACACTTGTTACATAGAGATTTCATTTATGAGGGAGAGAGTTTTTTCACTTAAAATTCCTTATTGCATATTTTGTAGCTTGGTGTGTGGAATTAACTTTCTTCTAAGGTTGGTATGTGAAACAAGTTGAGGTGGATGATTTCTTCACCTCCCGAGCAATGAGGAAGTGGAGTATAGCTTAGTTTTGGTTAAGAAGGAGTCACTTTTAGAGTATTAGTTTTTTTTGCTTGGTTTCTCTTTGAAGTCTTGTGTACCCTTATATATGGGATTTCATAATGAGGGGTGTAGTTGAAATTATCTTAGCACATGTGCAATGTGCTACTTGTGGTAGTGACTAAGGTTGAAGTCATTGTGATCTTTAAGGCATGAAGTTTAGGCATAAATAATTATGTCTCATGGTAAGAGGTAGTGTTGCTTGAGGATATCCAAAAGCTTTAAGTTGGGGTAGTGATGAGTGGTAATTTTACCAACCATTCTCACTAAACATTCGTGCACAATACCTTGTTTTGAATGAATAAATGAGACATAACTGTGATTAAATGCAATAATATCAATAATTTGTGGGCATAGAGTTGATGAGATTGAAAGATTTGTAATGGAGCTTAAAATAATCAAAATGAAGCAAGAGAAGTGCACCTAAATAAGACCTAGAATAGAATGGCCTCAGTTACTACTGTCGGGGTCATCAGCTCACGATCACGACAATTAAATAGGTCAATAAACTATGGTTGCGTGAACTAACAATCATCATGGTAGCCGCGATTGCGGGCAAGCTAGTGCGATCGTGGCTTAGCGGAAGATTGAAGTCCAAGGGAAAAACTAGAAATGTACGTGGCTGATCCCAATTTTGATAAGAAAACTCAAACCCTAGAATTATTGATCATATTACACCTTCTCCAAATAGTTAGGTTTTGTTCTTGAGTTGAAAGCCTCCATTCTTAGAGAGGAAAATATTGTATGAATTTTGGGTGAAGAATACATTGGAGATCTTCTAAGTGGAGGAATAGCTCACCTCCATTTGAGATTTGCGGGAGTTCAAAGTTTGAAGTAACTTTCGCTTAAGCTTCAATAACTCATTTCAATGGATATTATGGGTATATCCTTGCTTATTTATCTTATGTGTAGCTAGATATCCCTCTTGGGTTATGTACGAAAGGGGATTTAAGTACGTGTGGTTTGTTATTGTTAGCCTCTATTTAGTAGTTCATGTTGATGGGTTTTATCATTTCTATGCTAGTTTGGTTGAGATTTGGGAGTAAAAGCCTTAAATATCCAGGCTCTAGAAATCTCATGGCTAACTTCAAAAGAAGGGTTATGGGGTGAACATTCGGAATCCACATCATCATTGAAAGAGGGATGTGAAAACCAAAGAAATACTAGACAATTATATATGTAGTTTGCTAATCTATCACTATCTTTGACATAAGGGTGGTTGTGAAGCTAACTACACATTGGTTATCATCCTAAAAGTAGAGATTCCTAGATTGGGGTTTGGTTACCAATTGTTGCGCACACCCATTATGTATTTGAAAGAATCAGTGGGTAAAAATTTTATGTTTTATTAAAAGACTAGCGTCAAAACATATGACCGAAACTACCAGCACTTGAACTACTAATATTGATGTTAATCATTAGCATCCACATGCACTTTCCTTATTAATACATAATCCCAAGATCCGTGCTTAATTGTTTGATAACTCTAATTTTTATCTTTTTGTACTATTGGTTTGAATTTAACTTGTATCTAATATTTTAAATTAACCTGATTTCCACTCATATTGTTCCTCGTTGATTTGACCTCAACTCTAAATTTGGGTAAATATAATAACAATGACCGCCTTAATCTTAAATTGATGTGTAAGTTGAGAAAAATTTATTCTCTAGGTAGACATGCTTGTTATAGATTGAAAAATTATTAATGAATTAGTTAATCATTATTTTGTGAGGGTGCTCGATTGAATGATCTAAGTAGAGGACAGTTGGGTGACCTATAAGAATGCTCGATTGAATGATATGCATAAGTTTACCGACATTGTATAGACGATAATAATCTCTTGGATTTTTAGAACGGTGGGGTGTTTGTACAAGAAAAGCTGGTGTTGTATCTTATCTTCATGTAAATCAAGGATAAAGTGGATTAGTAGATGGTGATAGCTTTTGAGATTTTTGGTGATGGTATTTGGAGGTACCAAGGAAGGTTATGTGTTCTTGATGTAGATAGGCAGTAAGGTAGAATTTTTGTTGAGGCTCATTAGTCATGTTATTCAATTTATCTTGGTTCGACGGAAATTTATCATAACCTTAAGCAGATCTATTGGTGGTATAATATGAAAAGAGATGTGGATAATTTTGTAGCTAAGTTCCTAGTGTGTTAACAAGTGAAGGTAGAGCACTTGAGGCCTGGTGGGTTTTCCCAAGAAATCGAGTTTCCTATGTAGAAGTAGGAAATGATAAATATGGATATTGTTATGGTCTTCCTTGGTCTCAGAACTAGTCTCATTGTATGTGGGTCATCATGGATAGGATGACTAAGTCTACTCACTTCTTGTTAGTGAGGGCTAACGTTTCAGTAGAGGATTAAGCAAGGTTGTTTAGTCAGGAGATGATAAACTTTCATAGTGCTCCAATTTCTATTATTTTAGATCATGGAACTCAGTTCTCACCTTATTTTTAATAGTCATTTAAGCGAGGTTTAGGGACCAAGGTAACCTTTAGTACTGTTTTCTAGCCGCAGATGGATGGACAAGCGAAAAACACCATTCAAACTTTGGAAGATATGTTTCGAGTTTGTGTAATTAACTTTTATTAAAGTTGGTTGACCACTTACCTCTTGTAGAGTTTGCACACAATTATAGCTATCACTTTCGCATTGTTAAGCTCTATTTAAGGCATTATATTATAGGAGGTGTAGATCTCCTATTAGATGGTCCAAAACTTGTAAGGAAAGCTTGTTCGGTCCTAATTTAGTTCATCATGTAACAGAGAAGGTGAAGGTGATTTGGGATTGGCTTAAGGCTTCCCAAAGTTTCCAAAAGTCCAATATGGACTTAAGGCAAAAAGAGTTGATGTTGTATGTAGGTGACTGGGTGTTCTTGAAGGTTTCCCCCATGATGGGATTTATATGATTTGGAAAGAAGGGAAAGATTAGTCCCCATTATATTATCCCTTATTTGATTTTGAAGAGAGTGGGAAATATTTCTTAAGAGTTAGAATTGCCTACAAGTTTGGGTTCTATTCACTTTTGTTTGATGTCTCCATGTTGAAGAAATGTGTGGGTAATCCTTACTTTGTGGTGCCTATCGAAAGTGTTGGTATCTCAAATTCCCTGTCTTACAAAAAGGTCTCGGTAGAGAACTTAGATCGACAAGTTTATAGGTTGTAAACTAAAGATGTAGCACTGGTAAATGTACTTTAGTGGAACCATAAGGTGGAAGAATCCACTCAGGAAGTGTAAGAGGATTTGTAGACTAAATACCTATTCATGTTCCATGTGCCGAATGGAGAAGTTTAAGGTAAGAATTTCATTTTTCCTTGTTAACATATGGGTTTATCATTTGATTCTGGCGTAATATTTCTTTTCTCGTGAGAAGAGTGTCCTCACACCCTAATATTTTGAGCATTTTTTTGGCCTCCCCATTTTTAAAATATTGATTTTTGACTTAGATTATGTTCGGCGATGTTCAGAAGGTAACTAGAGAGAGTTTTAGAATTTTTGGATGGAGGTCGGGGTGGATTTGGACCACGAAGGTAGTAAGCCTTTGCAATATTGGCGTGTCACAGAGGTTAGTCTCTGTGATAATCGTTGTTTCATAGATGATGGGTTTCTACAATAGGGTCCGCGACACAGAGGATAACCTTTGCAATAAGATCCGTGCCACAAACCAATATTAATTTTCTGTTGTTTTGTTCCATTTCATTTGAGATGAGGGGTAAGGAGATCCTTTAACCTATAAATGACTTTTAAACATTACAAGGGCCATTTCTCATAATATTTTTATGACAATAAGGATATTATTCACTCTCAAATATCCACTCTTTCAAATCCCCCTTTTTAAGATAAAGTTAGGGTTCAGGGAGGTGGTCATTTAGGGTACTAATGGTGGTCTTCTTCAAATTTCTTGGTAATTAAGGAATTTACCTCACTCCCGAAACTTATATTTATATTTTTCTAAGGGGCATAAATTGGTTACTAATGCATGGTTTTGATGTGGGTTTTGACATAGTTGGGGACTTTTGACATAATTGGTCATTAAATTAATTTTTCAAGGTTTATTATGAAATATTCATGTTTTATTAATGATTTCAAACATTTTGGAATTCATGGGAATGGTGAATAATCTGAGGGGCCATGGTTATTTCCTAATTTGATGAATTTGCCCTGATATATGGTTTTGAAGATTATGTTCCCTCAACCTATTTTTGAAATTAATATTAAACATGGTTTTTTCACATTTTTTTATTTGTCTCACTTGTACTAATGCATTGGCATAAAAAAGGTTAATAGAGCATAAATGGTTTTACAAAGGCCTTGGTATCCATGGATTGATTTTGGAATTTTAACCTTAGGGGTTTTGTCAGCTAAACGGGTTTGATTCCCAAATGGTTAATTATTTAAAAATCCATGACCGATGGGTTAGAGTCCTAATTTGTTAAATAAATAACCTAGCGTGATAATATTAGCTTCCAAGCGATGTGGGTATGACGATACCAAAGGGTTTCCTTGGTTTATAATTGGTTTGATAAAATGGGAATGTGTCTTAAATATTTTAATCAGGCTTGAAAGAGGGTTATGTAACTGATGGTGAAAGTGGTGGTCCTTATGGACTAACACTAGAGACTGTGCTAGCCGGTGTGGAAGTCAGAATGGCCTGCGGTTTGAGTCCCCTTTTACTTATGACTAGGTGGTTAAAGTCTTTCTTACATTATGATTAGGAGGTTAGTATTCCCATACTACATTGCATAATCGGATCCTTAAGTCACCTTAGTATATGATTTAGAGGTTAGAGTCCCCTGTGTATATATATATATGATCTTTCTTCTATTCGTGCGGCTACACGCCCTAGGGCCCAACCAATTTGTGAGAGTTGGGGACCATATAGAGCATGGGTACTATTACACTCTAACGATTATGCTACACAACCTCGGTTAAGGTTTTAAAAGTTCATGTTAAGCCTTGTCCCTTGCCCCAGCGTGTGATATATTTATTTTTATATACATATATACATATATATATTTTAATTTGATGGTGTGTATGAGTTTTTACTGGTTTTGAATATTGTAGATGACATTATTTGTTCCTTTATCCTTGAGTTATATGCTAGCACTCCAACCACTAACTATCTTCAGACGTTGTATCCCTATGTGATGCAGGGTCTTAAGGAAAGTCTACTCTTCTTGCACAGTGATTAGCTGTTTGTGGCTATGTCATGAGTTGAGTTGAAGTGGTGAGCTTTCATCATTTGGAAGACTTCATTTCATGTTTTGGTTTCTCATATCTTACACTTAGTTTCAGATTGGTTTTCGATATAGGTTGGGGCCATGTTCCAACACTTTTTTGGTACTCAATTTGTTTGAGGCTTTGTGGGTACTGTGACATGGGTATTGTGGATGCTTTTCAAACATTGATCTTATATACATTATTGAATTTGTATTTTACATTTTGTTTCATATTAGAATTCTTCTGATGGTAGGTGTTATTTGTGTTATTAGAATAGGCACAGGGGGTGGTCTCCGGTCTTCGGTGGACTAGAGATACCCGTTATGGCCAGGCCTTTGTTTGGGCCATGGATGGTAGGACACGTGTTATGGCTTCAATCCTTTCTTTTTTCTCAACAGTTAGTTATCATAGGGTTATGAATTGGAATTGACACAAGCAAATAAAAGAATGAATTTCCAACTTTGTATTAATTTGTTCGATAAAGAATCATACATAATAGCCTAAGAAAATATGACTAATGCAACCAAACCCGGCTTGAAAAAAGCTACTTGTGCCTATTTATAGGCCATAGTTCCTATCATATGCTAGTCACATGAAATGTTTCTATCCTATTTTAGTTGACATGGCCAACTGATAAGATTAGTAAAAATTTAAATACTAATTTAAATTTAAACAATAATAAAGATTTTCCACATGTCGATGGAATTTGTAACTACACAATTACTGTTTTATTCAAGGAACATCAGCATATCTTTACAACACTTGTGCTAAGTTTTCACTAGGGCCCTAAGAATTTCTACACTCATTTTAGCCACTTCCTTATCAGCACCCAAGATAACCTGTGCCGACAATTTCTAGCCCAACTCTTCTTTTCTTAATTATGTCTTCGCAATATAATTTCAATTAGCTTAAATAAACCTTATCTTTGATCAAGCTTAGCTTGCTAGCCCTTGTCATGTCTTCCATTCCTTAGTCGTGCCAGTGCCAAGGTTTTTCCATGCCCTGTAGACATGTGCCATGCTCTATGGATAATCTAATATTGTCATACTAGCCTTAAGTAATTCTAACTTTCGTCCAAAGAATTTAGTCTTAGAAAGGTTGATCATGTAAATCCCTTATTAAGCCCGAGCTGACTGAACCATCGAGCCGAGGGTTTAACAATTGTAGTAAAAGTTTTGAAATATTAAAATTTGGCTTTAGTGAGAATTTGGTATTAGATGCTAGTATTGTGACCTGGCAACCCTTATCAAATATATTTCTAGTTCTATGGTGACATTGGTAGTTCTATGTTTGTTATTCAGCATGAGAGTGCATTCGTTATATATCTCAAGGGTATTTTCTATCCTATAAATATTTTGGCATTTCCTTGCTTGTACATTTAAGGATGAATTTGAATCTTAGTGGTGGATACTGTAATGACCCCCCTATTAGAATTTAGGAATTTCTATATTTTGATCATTTTGCTTTCGTTGTGGTTTCTTTATCTCACTTAAAAGTAATGGCGATGGTTGGCATATTTTTTGATGAATCCAAAAGTATTCTAAAAAAATGTGTTTTTGAACACCGTTAAAAGTGGTTAGTTTGACTTTGGTCAATATTTTGTGATCCAAGCTTTGAAAGATTGCATCAATTTTATTAGATCCCAAATATTGATTATGTGTAAGTATCATGGTTACTTTGTGTCCCAATCCTTTATTTTACATTTCAATCCTACATTAGAAAACTACTAATATTTGTCCTTAAAGGCTCTTCAACGATTAGTTCAATAAAAATAATCTATTGTTGAAAATCCACCATTGCCATTGATTCTGGAACATCAAAATTAGCCTATTAGCATATATGGTGTTTTTTTGTCGTGTCCCAAATAAACCCTGAGGGCCCTTTCAGAGCATTGTTGGTTTGCACCAGAATCACCACTTTCTCATATCTAGTATAGCCACTTATGTGGCAAAGGACCACTTAAAAAATAACTACTTAAGTTACCCAAAATCTCTTAAGTTGTAGACTCTTTAGCATCTATCTATCGCATAAGTGGTAGTCTCTTTATCGGCCTGGTGTTTCTTTAGTTGTAGTTACTTAAGTGGCGACCACTATTTATAAACCCCATTTCATGATTTTCAATATTTTTTAATTTTGAGCTCCAACTTTAGGTATATTTTAAGGTTTATATCACCATTTGATCTTGGGTAAGATCCTAAACTTTATTTCCATTACTTTGTATTGAACCATAACATCAAAACAGTTTTTAACCCAGGTTTTAACATGAGATTTTGAGGATTTTTTGGAAAATCATAAAAATAGATTTTCTTCGATTTGGACCATACATTTAGCTTATTTTCATGTGGGTTTTCAATTATTGATTCCTTTAACCTTGTCGAATGCATTTATAAAAATAAAATTTGGATTTTTCCCATTTTAATTTGGAATATTTTTTTCTTAACCATTTTGGACCCATCTTAAATAGAGTCAGTATAGGTATCATAAGATACCTTCTGACTTGTGGATGTCATATTTGATTAGATTGGATACATTTGATTTGGATTCAAGGGACTTGAGCTTTTAGTTTAGGATTTGGATGGTGTTTGGACCTATGGAGGATCATTTAAGTCAAGTTGAAATGTACATTGTTTTTTCAAAAGTGTTTAGATGTTGTATGCATGGTTGTTTGTATTTTTTTATTTCTTTAGGATTAGACATCCTGCTTAGATTAAATACCTAGCATTTTCAAAAGAGTCTAAGTGTTTTGATAGATTGTATTTGGATAAATTTTTATCCTATTTAGTCTTGGTACTTGTAATTATCCTTAGAATCGATTTCAAATGGATAACTTGGCATTCTTGAATAAATTATCAGAATCACGAATATTTTGAGCTTGTAGTGGACTTGGTAACTTTCTAGAATATAGTTAGGTTATTCTTACCATGGTATGGAATGTTTGAGGTTTAGCAAACACTTATAGTATTCTTGGTCTTGTAATAGTGAATGAGACTTATAGTATGGAGAAGCTAGGTTTGGCTAGTATCATGATATATTTTAATCATGAACATTACTACTGACTTGAGTAATTATTCATTATTATGTTCCTAAGAAAAGGCTTATATCCATATTGTTACTAATTTAGAGAGTATTTGTCGTGTTGACACCCGAATGGGGGCTTAAGGTTATATTGTTGGCTATAATTATGCATTTAATTATCATATTTGCTATTGTATCATTGGTTAAGGGCTTAATTTGATGGCCTAGACCATCTTAGATTTTAGATTTCCTTAGTCATATTGATAGTATTTAAATGAGGGACTTCAAATGGTATTATTTATGGAATGCATGTCTATTTATGCTAGTGGTACCCTACGATAGCTTACATCAAGGAACATTGTGATATAAAGTTGATTCTTAGCTCATTATACCTTTAATGAATTGATTAATTCTTTTTGTTTTTTTTTGTTGTGAGTATATCATCCTCATATTATTCATACATGTTCATGAGATTGATACTGCTGTGGTTTTCTCTAATCAAAAGACAATAATATTTTTATAAAACCCTTGGTTGAAGTTCACGTACTGGCAAGGTGGATTGAGTAATTTTTCTGAGATGCACCGGAAACCTTGGTCCATGAACATTAGCCGGTGATGTTTATAAGATATTGTGATATCCTAGATCCATTAGTATTTGCTGGAGAGGTGGATTTTAGATTATGGATAGCACGTGAGTTGCAAAGTAGCTTTGTTTCCTACTTTGGGAGCAGTGGTGCTTGGTAGGTGCATATAGAAAGTTATGTGATAAATTTCAAATATTCATCATCACCACTACATAATTGTATCATTTGCATGCATTGACATTCCTTGTTATGGTTTGGCATTGTATTAGTTTTTACATTTATAATGTATTACTATGATGGAACCTTTTTTGTGGTATTGTCTTTAAGAATTTATTTCATTCCAGTACATTATTTTACATCATCTACTTTTTGTTGGAAGGTTAAAGTATAATGAGACGTGGGGGTATGGTTGAGTCTTGATTGGAGAGATAGTTGTATGGCACCTTTTGATAGCCTATCATACACTTTTATACATACACTCTCCCTGTAGTTATCAAATAGTTTTGGTTGATCATAATTTACTAAGTCAGTTACATCTTTTTTGAATAACTACACTAATTGTTGAATAATAACAAATATTGTTGACTTATCCAGATCAATGTGCCTACCGTGTATTTGATAAATCTCTTGACTATTATGTTAGTTTACCCTGATTAGGATAAAGTGATGTATACACTGGATTTTAGTTTGATGGGAAGCATTGGGTAGTTGGTGTGCTGATTATTGTCATCGTATTAGATTAGGGTTGGTTATCAATATGCTTGCTAAGTATATGTGGTTTTGTACTCACCCTTGCTTTTCTTTCCTTATTCTTATTTTCTACATCTGTGTAAGTATTGGACTGAGCAACAACTTTTAGATCTTTTTCTTCAGTATTGGCATCACAGAGATGGATGTTGTGGCTGATAGGCTTTGGAATTTCTCGAATATCCCTACTTATGTCCTATGTTTTATTCATTTCTAAGAAATTTTAGATGATTATTTTTCTTTTGAATTAATATTTAGAGGGTTGTACCATTGATAATCAGACGTGGGATGTATTTTAAAGACATATGTCACATTTATTTTTATTTGATATTCTTTTGGTTCTTTTGTTTCTTTTTTTTTATTCTCTTTAACTCTTATTATCTGGTTTGGTTATGATTACTTATTTGGTGGTACAACAAGTTCTATCACTTGCTTATTTTGGGTTATAAAAAATAGTATCAGAGCCTTAGTTCATTGGTCCAATTAGTACAAGTCCAGTCTAGTATAGTCTTATGGATGGGTGTGGAGTTGTCGATTATCTATCTTCAAGAAGTTATATAATGTAATGCCCCAAAAATGGGACCTAGGAATCACACGGTGCTTAGGGATACAAGTAGCCACAAGCTAACCCTTTTAGCCTATCACTTCTCATAATAACTAATACAAGAAGAAATATACAAAACACTGGCACTGCCATATCAAATGAAAGGAAATACAGAGGTAATACACGGTCCAAATGACCACAATACTGGAAATCTCAACACAATCACATTTTGATAACTAGTATAACAAAGCCTCTATTACTCCATGAACTAGAGAGCCATTAGGATAGGTCCCCAACTGACTCAAACTGAACTGAAAGTAATGGCATACTCATGTATTGAAATATCTGAAGATAGGCCCTCGAACCATGAGGGCTCACCATTGGAGAAATATACACAAAAAGGTACTTGGAATCGCTGACGAGGCTGGGACTGAACACCTAAACCTACAATATAAGACAATGTAGTACATAGACATATATGTGGATCATTATTTGGGATTGTACTAAGTATATGAGGGTGTATGGATTTACATAAAAATATCAATACTCTTTAATCATCATGCATGCAAATAGGAATGACTCATATGGCTTGAATAAGTCTAAAATGCAAAGCTCATAAATCATGTAAAATGAAGCATGTAACACGAATCTCGTGAGTCACTACACTTTGGCTTTAAAATCTTTACTCTTGTCTTATTCTCATTACTCATAGGATGAAGGAAAGTTTAAACAATACTTTCAACTCATGCATATATCTCATGGGGAGTAAAAATTACTTAATGATCAAGAACTTATAACTCTTTTGAACTCAAACACTTGGAACTCAAAATCATATAACTTTGGTTTGAAAACCGGTGATCAACTCGTATTAGTAGAGAAAGCTAATTCCTTCTTTGGAAAATACTCAAAGAAGTTCATTCATTCTAGAAAATATCTCATCCCAAATTTTTAGGGAAAATATTCTATCTCAATGAAAAATACTTTAGCTTAGGGAGGCTCTCTTAACCGACATAAACCATGCGAGCTACATGGAGTCCAACTTCTTATCCTCCTAAAGAAGAAACCTCACATTGGGAAAAGGCGTTATACTCTTGCCAAGGAGTATAACCTCAACTCAGTGATCACTTATCTCAGACTAGGGCCCAATCATCTTGACCTCAGGCTCAAAATCTCAAACCTATGGTGATACGTAGTTCTAGGGTAAGAAACTGTGGTAACTTACCTAACTCGATGCTAAATACTACTCCCTTAAGTTTATCTAGCTCATCTCATGGTAATCTACTTTTAAAATAATCTCATGGTTTATAAGAACCCAACAATCAAATCTGTAATCTCAAGTGGTAGAGTGGATTTCAAAGCTCTATGACCATTAGGTCAAAACATTTCTCAATAATCTCAAAATACTCAAATCATGGGTGCTTATAGCACCATAGTTCATGAAATTGCAATTCTCAAGTAGGGCTTAGTGACCAATAATACAATCTCAAGTTAAAACTCATCATAATGCATAATAGATATTATATAGATTCATAATTAATGTAGAAATCTAGAAGTAACAACAATTTTTCTCAAAATATCAACATATTCATATACTTAAATATCTCAAACATTGCAACTATTAACTTCTCAAGAATTAAAATCATGGGGTATAAACCCAACTTCAATTTCTAAAGAAAACATGTAAAAATCATGCAATTAGACTCTCAATTGATGGGCAACATCAAAAGCTTGCAATGAATAACAATGGGTGAAAAACCCCAATTCAATTTCATGTAAAATCTCATAAATTTTCAAAAATTGTAGTTTAAATAAGCCTTTTGGCACAAGGTTGAAAGGATTACCCTTGTTCAAAACCCTACATACCTTGAATTAGAAGCTTTGGATGAACTCTCAATTTTGGGACTCTATTCTTACTCTTGATTGAGGGTTCTTGAAGCCCTTGACTTGGGAACCTTGAATCTTCTCTCAATTTAGAAAATCTATGGTGGATTCGTGAGATTCTTGAAATCAGTTTTTGATACTTAGGGTTTTTGTTGAGATAAAACTTGAGAAAAACTTCATAGAATGCTTGTAAATAACTTTAATTTGGTGTTTGTGCGATTTCAGGGGATTGGAAAAAGTCTAAAGTGCCCTTTTTAACTTTTGAACGAAGCTGGAAAAATTAAATAGGAAAGCCAATTTCATGGGCCACCGCGACACACTACTATCGTGGTGGATCACTGGAAATTAACAAATGAGAATCTGAGAGTCATGTGATGCGGTGCCATCACGCGGTCCCACTATTTGTGAATCAAAACTTTAGCGAGATGCATCACAATCATGCAAGGCTATTGGAAATTAACTATTGAGAAATTAGTGTCCTCCGCAATGCGCCGCTAACGTGGAGTTCCACTGAAATTTGACAATTGTCAAATAGACCCTCTCCACGATGCGCCAAGCACTAAAATGACACTGTTTTATGACTAGGACTTAAATTAGCCATAACTTCTTACCCGACATTGAATTTGGGCGAATCTTATAATGAAGGAAAGCTTATCAAATTTCCAACTAAGGAAGTTGAAAGATACTCACTTAGGAAGTCATACTTTAAGATTCTCCAGGAGAAATTAAGCTTAGGAAAAATTCGGTGTATTACATATAACCTAGGCAGATTTTTTTCCTACATTCTATTTCGTCTGCTCATAACATTATATAACTTAAAATTTCTTATTAGAACTCTCATTGATGGTGGACATACATTCTTCTATGGTTAGATATTTAAAGCCCATGCCTTTAGTGTACAGAAGGAGCGGGGATTGAGTTAGAGGTCAGATTGGGATTCTTGACTAGCTTTAGACCAAATTAAAATTGCCTCTTCAGGTTTTCAGGTTGCTATTAGTGGTATATTTAGGGAGTCATAGTGGTTGAGTCCTATGCAAACACCACCTATGAACATAATTATGATTATGGATTATTTGGTTCAGGTATTGGGTTTCCTATGGAGGGTGGCTCCAATTCATTTTCAACATACTACTTCAGGGCTTCAAACACCATATGTACATGTATGATTTCTTCTAGTACTCCTAGTCTTGCGGAGTTATTACTGGTATTGCTCTACACTCTGTGACATTACCCTTTATGTTTATGAAAGGACACATTTGATATCAAGATTTCATTAGGAAAATCCTTATTAATCCAAGCATATATATTCCTATTTGGTTGTCATGTGAGTTTGCCAAGGTTGGGTTCGGTTTACACTAATGGAGTAGATTTTGCTATGTTTCATTTCCTTAGGTCATCCAGATAGTTTTGGAGAATTTTTATAGAGAGTAGGCCAGTTGGATCGCCTCTACTTTGATGGGATCACTTTCATTGAGAGATTTTAAAGGAATTTGTGTATGTACAATTATAGGCTTGTAGGCTAGAGTTCCCATAGACTTGATTATCATATAAATATACATTATAAAGGTAAGGAACTTTATGGTTATGCATTGAGAAGGGTAGATCAGGCTGGTCATTCGATTTATCTAGCCTTGTTCAACGGGCTCAGACTTTTTTAGGTCGGTTTTAATATAGGGATATTGGGAACTCTTTTATGGATTGCCCACTACGTAGATGGAGATATGATTCATCATTTGCTCTGATAAATAATAGATCTAAGTATCAGGTTCCATAAGATGGACGTGAGATATAGTTTTCGATAGTGTAGCCATAAGAATTATTTTAGTCTGTCCTTGATTTTTTCTGTTAGTATTTGATTATGGATCTACATACTTATGTGTTTTTTATTATTCAACATTGAGTCATGATATGATTTGTAGTCTTTTGCTGGGTCTATTGATATTTCTACCCTGTAGATGGTTCCGTGCTGTCGAATTATATGTATAGATCTTATAAGGTGACAAACATATAGTGCATAGTCAAATTATGGTATGTTTGTTGAGTAATATATATTTTGGTATTTTTTGGTATGATATATTTGATGGCTATGTTGTGAAATTTTTCTATAAAGTCGTGAGTCAATTGGGATCGAGAAAGTTTTTTGATTATTGGGATGGCGAGTTGTGGGTAAAGAAAGTCATAACTAGAAATATTGTGTAGAGTTTTTTGTAGTGTTAATGACAGTGTGTATGCATAAGCTAGTATTTTTGGGGTATCACTGCTATGTATTTGTGGTTTTGGTTAATGTCATGTTGGTGATATCTACATTGTGGGATGACTAGTGGTACTTGCAAAATTAAGTAAAAAGTACTTCTGATGGGTTAAAGTGATACAATTAAATTTGAAGGAGTGCCATTGAAAGATTATAGTTGGATAAAGGATGATTTTAGGCATTCATGCGATGCTATTGTTGCTTTCTTAGTAATTGATGTTTGTTGCATGATGAGATTCGTTTGTATTAAGACACACCATGGTTATGTTTTAAAGATTTCAGCTTAACTAGGATTCTTTCTTTGATTCGAAAATAGTTTCAAATGGAAAGAACAATTTACTTATAGCAATTTTACTACTTCTATAGCTAAGTGATGTAATGGAATATTTATTATGAGTCTTGATTTGAAATATATGTTACAATTCCATAGTTTTTGCATTGAAAGAAACACCAAGTGGAAAATTACCGAATGGTTAAGGAAATTGTACATACGGAGTTTTGATGTACTGAAAATTTAACATTAGGTTCGAGATGGAAATTTAGAGTCTTGACAGTGTGTTTCATTAGTATTTTATGTAGCAACTAGTGGTGATTTTTTTGAGTTTATTTTGTGATTTGGGCATCCGTCAGTGAGATATAGTGATTATTGCACTTCTTCCATAGTTTGATATTTTCGATTATGATGACTTAGTTATATGTTCGGATCAACAAAACTCCTTTTTCTACTAAGATTATTGAGAACTTTAGGTTGTTTGATGGCTTTTTTATATTGAGGGTTGCATGTGTTATTGTCATGAGTAGCTTGATTATTCAATCTTATTTACAGATATCATGTCTAGTGTATATAGAATGTTTTGGCAATCCATTGTTTCCCAAAAGGATTAATCTATAGGTGTTGAATTTTGGGTGGTGAACTAGTGTGTTGACTGTGACTTTTAAGGTTTTTTATAGTCTTAACACAAGTTCCTGTCCTAGTATCTTTAGTTTGAGTCTATAGTGCTATTTGATTTGATAGTGATAACATCGACCTTAGGTCAGTCAATTCAGTATTTTGTAGGTAGTTATGTGACAGATGGGTTCCTTGGCTATAGGTAGGTCTGAGGATGATTTTTAGCCTTGTGGTTGTAGCAAGTGTGTTATGGTATCTTGGCCAGGTCTAGTTTAGCTAGGTGTATTCATAAATTCTACTATGTTTCACTTAGATCTTGGATGTAGAGGAAGTTCAGATATATACAAATATGGCTTCATTGAGAATTTTTCCTTAGATGCTAGTGTTATGATTTGGTTAGTCCTTGTGGGATAAAATCATGGTTCAATGGTAAGATCGGTAGTTCTGTAATTGTGACTTCATGTGGGAATGTTATCTTGATATAGCTCGAGGGTATTTTTTGTCCAACACTTTTTTGATATTTTCATGTTTGTATGTTCGAGGACGACTGGAATCTTAGTAGTGGATATTCAAATGACCCTAATATTAAAACTTATTTATTTCTATGTTGACCATTTTTCCCTTCTCTGTGGATTTTTTTTATCTTATTTATGAATTATGGTGAATTTTAGCACATTTTCCAATGCATCCAAACATACTGTAAATGAATTTGTTGTTTTGACCACCATTAAAAGGGGTTAATTTGACATTGGTCAGCATTTTGTATTCTAACAGTTCTATTAGATTTGAAACATCGATTTTAGGTTAGTAGTACGGTTAATTTGGTCCTCAACCATTAATTTGTATTTTGATCCTCAATTTGAAAATGTGTTCAATTTTTCCTTAAAGGAGTACTAGGAGTAATTTTATGAGAATGATATTTTTCCAAAAATCTAAAGTTTCCATCGAGTTTGGAATGTCAAAATTAGACTAGTAATATATATGGTTTGATTCTATGTAATTCTGGTAATATCCCAAGGGTATGTTTGGAGCATTGTTGGCTTTCTCCAAAATCAACAGTTGCTTATATCTAGTGCAACTACTTAAGAGGCAAAAGATAGCTTAAGTGGTACAAAATTTAGAAGCCCAAGACTGCTTAAATATAGTCTTTTTATTGGTATTGTTGTTAATTTAAAGTTGCCCATGTAGAGGCTTATTTGAAAATCATTGTTGACCTGATTAATTATTCATTATCGTGTTCCTGAGTGGTGCTTGTATGCATATCCTTTTTTATTTGGAGATTTTGTATTTTGGTGATTTTTGAATGGGCGCTTGAGTTGATATTGTTTGCTATAGTTGTGCATTGAATTACGATAGTTGTTATTGTGTAGCTTAGTAAGGGTTTGAGTTTGACTTTTTATTATAGGCCAATGTAGTGCATTAGATTGCCTTTATCATATTGATACTATTCAAATTAGAATAACCAAAAATCAAAAACGAAATACATCTTATTGATCTTAAAACATTCTCGGCGCATGATAGCAAGCATTGCTAATCTCTTATTAAACGATAGAAAGGATGTGATTAGAAATTGAACAACAGAAAAAGGCGCGACCTAAGCAAACTGACAATACACTCATCACCCTAGTGGATGAAGCTCTACAATAGCGATATCCTATTACTTTTATGATCTTTCTGACCATTAGTTTTCAGTTGATACCGAAAGATAATGATACGAGGTGTCTGGTGGATGAGATCTAACTTCAAACAATAAAAGTGGAAAGCAAACAGACATGTCGACAATTATAATTTTTAAAGGCAGGTACATCTACAGATCCAACACCAAATGCACCACAACATCCACATAGGCTTGGGAAATTGAGTGAAGGTAAGTTCAAAAAGTATATTACCCCATCTGCGAAGGATGGTATGATCACTGTGACAATTGACCAAGAGGACATTAAACAACAGATGAAACTCTGGGACATAGCTTTAAGTGGTTACGTTATTGGGGTATCACCTTCAGAACAATAATTAGATAACGATGTTTCAATGGTTTGGGGAGTTTTCACAAAGCCTAAGGTATTAATTCATGATGATGGATACTATATTTTTAAATACAACTCAACGGAAGACTAGGATATCGTAAATAAACTAGGACATTACTATTACAATTATAGACCGATCATTCTGGACCATGGGAGTTCGACTTCGAATTAGATCAAGCAATGCTTAACGTAATCCTTATGTGGCTTAAATTTCTAGGGTTGCAAGTGGGATATTGGTAGGTTGAAGCTCCAAGAGAGGTAGCAAGTGATATAGGGAAACACATTCGCACGGATTACTATACAACAAGTGAGAATCAAAACTCCTATGCTCAAGTTTTAGTTGGGTTGATGTCTCACAATCCTTAATTGCTTATATCCACCTTGAGACAGTGTCAAGACCTTTAGACTAGGTTGTGGATTATGACTAGAGGCCAAAATTTTGCAATTGTTGTCTCATTTGTGGGCATGATGATCAGGAATGCTGGTATCAAGATAAATCTTCTAATACAAAGGAAGAGGTACAAACTCCAAAGGGGGTTGATGTGGCATGGAAACATGATACTTTCGATGCTTAAAAAATAGATTTATACCTAAACAAAGGATATTTTGTTGTAGATAATGCACTTTGGCATGAATTGAAGGTAAAACAGGTGCACAATAGTGTTTTAAGAAAAATAGAAGAAAAGGACCTAAAAAGACCAACTTTGAGTAATATACAAGTCAGCTCTTGAATTGTAGCTATCATATACAACTCGTACACTGAATGTCACTCACAATAGAACCAAAGGTCAACCTGTAAAGCTAAGTATGGGGAAGATACGACTCAAGTATCAAAGTTGTAATACAGGATATGAGTCATATAGTGAATTTGTAATGATTACAGAACCTAAGCTACTGTCCAATGATTGAAGTGTCAGAAGTATACGAGTCAGAAGTCTGAGTACAACTCATATATGGATGTCTTATACAAGCCAGTGTTCAAAGCATGGAACAACAAAAGTCCTAGTTGGATATGAGTGAAGGACACGAGTCGTACACTTAGGTACGACTCGTAGTATTAAGTCATATTCTTAATAGAAACTTGAAACCTTGAGAGATTAAAATAATGGACTAGATACAAGAAGGCAGGGTACAACTCTTATTATACCAATACGAGTGACGACTGAGTCATACCGACGTAGCTTTACCTTTCTTATTTTTATTAGGATTTTATTGTTATTTTGAGATATTATAAATACCCTAAGGTTTATCTTTTATTAGGTTACACTCTTTTACATATTATTACAATACATTACAATACTTTTACAATTGTTCTTAAGATTTTAGGTTTTGTTCAATTAAAGAATTTTCTGTTTAATCATCTTATTCTTGTGAAATTGAGTTTATGTGTTCTTCATTGATAATCATGGGTTTCTTATAAACATGAGAGGCTAATCTCCTAGATGTATTGTGGGAACCCTGGCAGATTAACTAAGTAGATGAAGTATGAAACAAATCTTTTCTCGGGTTTCTCCATGTAGCTTAATCTTCTTCACAATAATTAGTCTCAAGTATCTGCAGTAACTCGAGATAGCCTGTATTTGCATCTATCCCTATAAGGGAGCTTATGATTGGGAAAAGAATATTAGGATAGTAATTTGGGATTCAACTCTACTTTTTTTGTTCTAGTCATCTCATCTAATTACTTGATCCTACCTCATGGTAGTGAAATGAGATCGTAGAAAGGAGCAACAAGGCGACACCCTGAGACTTAAATGGTAAAGGGGGAAATTTATCTTTACGCTCACTAAGAAGCTGATAATACCTATCTTATAGACTTTTCATGCTAAACAACAATACAGTTGGGTCGATCATGTGAAATTTACCCAATTAAGAAGCCATAGGGAACACAAACCTAGCGTTCATCTCATATTGTCTTCAACTTAAAAGCACTCAAGAGTTTCGTTACTAATTACGATTGATACTACAATCCCTCTATTTACTTTCCTATATTACTCAAGGATTACATTAAGTCAAGCAACTATTCATGTTTTCCCTATGAGATCAACACTAAACTAGGGGGTGATTATATTTGAAATAGAACATATTATCCTTCTAATTAGAGTGTAGTTTTTGGCGATATCAAATTTTGGCACCATTGCCAGAGAAGACGGTTTGAGTTATAAATTGAATTTATGGAGTTTTCAGGTTTTAATATTTGTTTTTGGTTTGGCATACCCTGGTGTATGCCAAGTACTAGGAGTAGAGGCAATCTCTTACTCCCTTTTTATCCATAACAAGAATGAATCCTTCAAACATCGGGAAGGATATCAGGACAAGTTCTTGAAGGGGTTCAAGATCCCCCACAAGTGGATCCCAAAACGACACTCCCATATGTTCCATTAGATCCCCGAAAAGATTGTAGACATACAAATATAACAATTGTTGGAGAATGAATATAGAGAAGCTGAAGAGGCTAGACTTGCTAGAGAGGCGGAGTTAGCTCAGCAAGGTGGACTAGTCAGGACTGGACATGTTGTTGATCGTCTAATTAAGAGAGGCAGAGCTCTTTTTATTCTGATATATCAACACTTAGACGCATATGAGGAGGAGGATGAAGATCTGGGTTATGTTGAGCCTACTGAGTCTTGAGCCATTGTTTCTCCAGCCATGGGCCATAATGTGAAGTTTGATATCTCTAGTGCTATTATCCAATTGTTGAATCTGAAGGGTATATTTTAGAGTGAATTGAAAGATGACGCAAACATGCACCTTGAAAATTTTCTCAGGATCTACCCACCTTATACTATTTTGGGGGCCAGGAAGCATTAAGATAAAGGATTTTCCTAGTTTCTTTGATAGGATATGCATCACTATGGTTAGGGGAAATCCCAAGAGGATCTATCACTACATAGCACGAGTTAAAGAAATAATTTCTGAGCAGATTCTTCCCTCCTAAATTGATGTTACAGTTGAAGGATGAGATTTATAATTTCAGAAAGTTACCTGTAGAGTTTATGTATGAGCCATGGTTTCAA
This sequence comes from Capsicum annuum, assembly GCF_002878395.1. NCBI lineage: Eukaryota > Viridiplantae > Streptophyta > Magnoliopsida > Solanales > Solanaceae > Capsicum > Capsicum annuum. The sequence continues at coordinate 3,780 of NW_025853175.1, read as the reverse complement.
TTAAAGAAGAAGTTGAGCATGGTGATATGCCCAAATTACAAATCCCTTACGAGAGCATAAGCGGTCGTATAACACAACAATGTTGGGGTCAAATTCCACAAGGAATATGGTGTGAATTAAGTTGTATACAAACTAGTTGAGTTTTAATCATTCGTTTCCATATAACAAAAAGGGGGAATTTGATTCAGTTCACAAATTAATGGTTTAAGTTTAACAATATGAGATATGTGTTGTAGTATTTGAATTAAGAGAAATAGAAAGCTAGGGTTATGTCCACCTTGTAGTTTTCAATACTCTCAAACTACGGGCTTTATGAATTCATACATGTATCAAGCTTATAGAGAAACATATTGTATTTAATAAGATAATCCTAGTGTTTCTCAACAATCAAGGACTAATTCACTTTAGTTCTCAATAGCGTTTGGAAATCCTATTTTCTTGTCATTACTCTCTTTTTCTAACATCAACATTTCTATCGAACAAGTTGAGTTTTAAGGCACATCCTCTATGTTTGCAACCACGAGAATTCAAGATAAACGTAGAGAGTATGATAAACGCAGATCAATACATGCTGAATTAAAAAATCCAAAGTAATAGATTGTATGTTACAAGGCTTCCATAACCCTAACTAATAAACTTAGATACTCATGAATAAAAGGGAATCATAATCGAAATATTCATCATACCAAAAAGTAAACACAATCTTGGCAGAGAAGATGAAGTATTGTTTCTCCCTTGGTGCTAAGCTGCCACTCTCTAATTCAAAAAAGATACAGAATAATGAATAACACGTAACTTTTTAGCATCAAGTAGTTTTAATAACTTTTCCCTTATAATTTCCTTCTAAGTCCCTAGAGTAACTCTAAGTGACAAATTATTCTTGGACATTGTTTTTAGGCACCACATTTGGTCCAGACTGCTACTCTCTCTTGTGTCATATGCCATCTGTATTCCTTAATCCCATTATGTCTCCATCTGCCTCATTAATACCTGAAACTATGCTAATTACATCAGTTAGCTCAATTACATAGAAGTGGAGTAAACACATAAGAAACTAGGCACTTTGTTCTCTAAACTTAGCAAAAATATGGGTAAGTTATTATGCTTAGGCTTATAAATACACCCAAGATCAACACCCCGCACTTAAATCTTTGTTCATCCTCAAACAACTTATCTATTTATGCATACTACACAAGTCTTAACACCCACGAAGGAAAAACAAGATGATTAAATAGGCTCACACAATCATTATGAACAAGAAGTAAATTCATGGACCATTACCAGAGACAACCTACCCTCAAGAATAGAATAATTAAGTTGGAAAATTCATGCATACCGTTTAAGCAAAGAAATCATATAAATTACCAAACCTTGATCAACCATGTGCCCTCACAACAAGAAAGTTACCCATAATCGCTCACAATAATGCAATTCCTAATAAAATGGGTACAAGAATAAAGTTGCACTCACTCTCACAAAGAATTCTCAAATTACAACTACTGACCATATGTTTGCCCTTAGTGTAATGATCCACTAATATAAAATTGCTAAAATTAAGATCAAATAGGTCTTTTATAGGTTGTAATGCAGGCTAAATGATGGGTAGGAACTATTTTGGCTAGAAATAGTAACTATCTTCCCTAAGCTCTTTAATACACTACATTATGCTACTAAGACCATTTTCTAACAACCAATTTACACCACTTTCATCTATCCATATCTTTTCTTTTCACCTCATCCTATTAAACTCAATTAATAACACTATGGTAGGAGTATGCAACCCTTTCAAATATTTTTTTTACACCCATTTCATGCTAGGCACCCCTATGATAGCCACTCTTAACTTAAGCAATTTGCCTTAGTTTAGGTGCACAATGTCCAAGAATGACTAGGGACAAAACAAATTCAATGTAACATGTCCCGGATAAAATTTGGAACTTTTTCAACAATTTTTGCTACTCCCAACCACATCAATTGCACACTCCAATAACTAGACTTTGGGCCATCAATTTCACTTTTTTCCTCTTATTGTCAAACTCCTAATTGAAATTGATTTTACATTAAAGTGCTTAGAAGGTTTTGGATCAAATTATGATCTATTAAAGAATGGGTTAGGCTACATAAGAGGCTAATAAATGAACTAGCTAAAGGCTCAGTGGGGTTAGCTAAGATAATGTGAAAAGGTAGGTCAAAAGAAGGCATGAACAATGGCTGTCAAAGAAATGAACAAAACATCTCCTAAACTAACAATTATTACTTAGCTTTGTACATACACCAGGCAAGTTCTAGCATCAATTGGAATAAGGAATATACAATAGTCTTACATACTCATGGCACATGGTCAAATCAATTACGAGCATTATAGATTCTCAACCCAATAATTAAATGAATTCAAATAAAACCAAAAATCACAACAAGAGTCACAACTAGAGCCTAGGCATTTCAAACGTAATGATCCATCACATACTTATGTTATAATGTCATGTGATCCAAAAGAATAGTTACATGTAAGTAAATAACTAATTTTTTCTTAAGATGGTCGTCATCCATCCATTATCGAGAAAAGCTCCTAATTATGACTAAATGAAACAAACATCTAACAATAAACAAATTAAAGAAAATAACTAATCCTATCACAGAAGTATACTAAGAAGAAGGTACTATTTTCTTACAAAACAAGTAGCAAAGTAACCACCCACCCCATACTTAAGCTAAGCACTGTCCCCAGTGCATATAATAAGATAAAGAACCTGGCTAGTATTACTCTTGTAACACATCGATTTTCGAGAACCAGAATGCCACAAGGTGCTTATGATCCCGAAGGACCACAAGATAACCCTTTTTCTGATATCTATACCTATTCACTGCATAATCTAATAAAATACATGCGAAAACTGGCTAACACTTGCCATAAGGTTCAAACATCTAGAAATATACAATACCTTAAACCACACACTAATACATATATCTAAAAAGCCTGTACACTGCCTGAACTATGGAGTTGAAGGGAAAATTCCCCCAACTAACTCCGCCTACTAAAATCAAATACTATAATAACAATATCCTCGGATGATGAGGACTCACTGCTGCACCCACTGCTGCTATACAAGTGACTTCTAAGATGCTCCAAGTTTCACTCCTCTGAACCTATGGTGCCCAAAAATAAAAGAACACCATAGCGCGAAGGCGTCAGTACTAAGATGTACTGAGTATGCAAGCAAGGAAGGCTAAATGAAAGGGCTTATGCATGAATATTTAATCAACAGAATAATTATGAGAATAACGAACGAGTGCACATATATGAATGCATAGTTCACAAGCACTATAACAACTATAACGACTCCAGATACCACAGCTCGGATACCACTATACTGCCCTCAAAAATCACTACTGTACTGGGGTACTGCATTACTGAATCACAGGATACCAACACTGATCAATCGAATACACTCACACCCCTGACTCCTGAAGATTTATACTGACACAGAAACCGTGGGAAGTAGTTACATAACTCACCATGACTCCTCATAAGAAACTAAATATGTGGGGGTGCACGCAATAATTTGAATAATAACTTTGATTTCGTAAAACATACGTACGGAAAATGAAGACTCACATGGCTTGAATTTCATTATCGATACTTCTCATAATATTATAGAGAGGAAAACATAAGTAAAATCCCATAAATCATCATAAAATCATCAATATTCATCATAAATATTCATGACTCATCATAGACAACCAAAATCATCAACTCAAGACTCAGAGCGACTCGATTGT
>NW_025853174.1:0-3015 GCF_002878395.1 Capsicum annuum | reverse complement strand
TTGGTTTGAACATGTGGTTTTATGGGAATGGTTAATTGGTTCTTGGTTTTGGTTTTGGAAACTATATGCCCTCAACATATTTGTTAAAATGCCAATGAGAATACTTTTGTCACATAGTTTAACTTTTATTGAACACCTTGTATTGCATAATATGGTAATGGAACCCTAAATGGTATGATTGAATTAAATGATTTGTAAAGACCTTGGTGGCCATAGTTTGATTGATTTGAAATCCTATGGTGTACATGAGAATTCCCTAAGTATTGGCTAATGACATTGCTTGCAAGCTATAGTTGATATGACGATTGCACTTCATAATACCTTGATAATTAATTCTGGCATTGGTGGTTTGGTTATGTGCTAAAGGTTTTAAACAAACAATAATGGCAGGTTGTGATAGCTAACCGTGAAGGTGTGAGTCCAATGGACAGACACTGGAAACTCATGTTTACCGATATGAAGGTTGGTCATGGTGACTATATACTTGTGGGGTATATGGGAATCCCTAAGTGTATACTTGTATATATGTATCATAGAGGAATAAGGGTATGCGAGAATCCCCTACCCCTATGATATCTTTGGTTCGTGCGACTACACATACTTAGGCCCATTCAGGGGGGAATACTGGACCCATATAGCCCATGGGTGGTTTTAGGGTTGTCATGATACACAGATCAGGTTAAAGTTTTAAATGCATGCTAAACCAGGTTCCCTTTTCCAGCATGGTATATATGTATATATGTATGAGATTGCACATGGTTATTTATTTTAGTTTTGAATGATGGCATTATTTAACCCTTATTTCTGAGTGTATGCTAGCGTTTACCTGCTAACCCATTTTTGAGGACTGTATTCGCATGCAATAAAGAAACCGACCATACTATTCCTCCTTCTCAGTGATTGGATTCGGGGATAGCATTTGTGTCAGACTGAAGTGGTGAGCTTCTATACTCCAGAACACTCTATTTTATGTTATGGATATCTTTTCATACTTTTATGTAATTCTTGGACTTTGGTTTTGGTTATAATCGAGGGCATGTACTGACCAGATGTTTTTAATTTTTGGTTAGAGGCTTTGTGTGACTACTATGGGCATAAATGGTGTCGGTATTGGTGCCAGCCTTCGCATTGGTATTGGTATTGGTATTGGGGATGACACCGATTGGAAATGTAGTTGTATTATTGGTTGGTTATGGTTATAGATTCTATTATTATCTTTGAGTATAATTATTTTATCTTATTATATGGTCGAAATTCATTTGATATAGGGTACAGGGCGCTTATGATTGGGTATTGGGGGTGGTCTCCAATCCCGATTGGACTTGAGGCACCGGGCATAACTAAACCCATGTTCGATTCATGTTAGATGGTATCAAAGCCCTAGGTTCATGGTCAACTTGGAGTCCATAAAGCTGTGTCGATTAGAGTCTCTTTTAAGAGTGTGTAGCGCGCCACACTCATAAGGGAGAGGCTACAAGGCATTTTGGAATATTTCTCTTTCTTGTGTTCTATTTTCAGGCTATAGAGTCTAAGGTACTGAATTCTCCTCTAACTATTCTTTATTCGCCTTTTAGATCATGCCTCCCTAATGATCTGAAGCTCACAGAAACTCCTCTTTTCCAATTGAGGACAATGCTTATGGAACCTGTTCTACTTCTAGGATCTATACCCGGTCTAAGGGTCTAGTTCCAGATTGTTCTGGAGTTCCACCAATTCCCTCTAGTCCATCTCAAACTCTTCTAGCTGAAGTGGCGAACACTGAGTTTCGTCAGTCCATTCACATATTAGCACAGTTGGTTGCTACTCAGTCTAAGCGTGGTGTTCCTATTACTCCATCTTTTGAGGCTACAGGGGTTGGCCAATTCATGGGGTTAAACCCTCTAACCTCTACTGGTGTTAAAGTGGAGAAGGATTCTTAAGGTTTTCTCGATGAGATGGAAAATCTCTTTTGTGTTATGCACGCTATGAATGTGGGGGGTGTAAGGTTTTCCACCTATCAGCTGAAGGATGTGGTGTACCAATAGTACGAGGAATGGGATCATGCAAGGGGTGATGATGTTGAGTCATCTTTGTGGAAAGTTTTTCTAATGTATTCCTGGACTGTTTCTTTCCTCCAAAGCTGAGGAAAGCTAAGGTAGAAGAGTTTTATAACACCCCAAGAATTTAACCCTTGTAAAATTTTATTGGTTTTGGACTCACTAGGCTTGGTACGACTCAAGGGTACCAATCGTACCCTTGAATATGACTTGTAGGGTATATTAATAATTTACTTGTACCCTAGGCAGCATGGTTGGATTGGCTATGCCCAAGATATGACTCACTAGGATACAAGTAGTATAGGAGCATACGAGTGGTGTAGGGTAAATTGTATGGTGCATGATTATCTTAGTCTTGTGGAGTCTGCCCTAGGTATGACTGGTGGGTACAATTAAGGGTATCATTTGTACCCTTAGGTAAGAGTCAGGGAGGTAGAGTCGTATAAAAACCAGTAGGTAAGGTCATAGCAAGGTTTGTGTACGAGTTGGGGTACCACTCGTATCCTAGGGTACGGGTGGTAAGGGAGAGTCGTACCCCTACACATATCTTGTTTTAATTTTTAAGAAAGGGTAGTTTGGACATTCCCTACAACAAAGTCTTTATGTTCTCACGTTATATAACCTTTGGTAGCCTTTCATAACACTTGGTAAAGGATTAAAACACCTCAAATAGTCTCTCAAACTCACTTTTGAAAGATTGGAGGCTAGGGTTTCTCAAGTGTTCTTCAAAGGGCTCAAAGGTCAAGATTGCGTTCGTAAATCTTCATGTATAAGTCATGTACTTCTTTCTTTATTGTTATTTCAAACTAAAGGCATGTGTATTGTGTTTTAAACATTGGATTATGAATCATGAATGGTGGATTTTGAAATATATGTTAAGGGTCTTGATGCATATGGTTTGGTATTGGTTTAAACTATATTTTTACATATTTTGGTAATGGTTTGCATATGTGGTTATTGGTTAGTTATATGTTGAGGG
>NW_025853173.1:0-1742 GCF_002878395.1 Capsicum annuum | reverse complement strand
GATTAGGGCCAGTTTGGGTCGCTAGTGTAGGGAATTACTTGGTGGGGGTTTTATTCTTGCTATGATTCCGTGTTACGTGTTCCATGTTTTACTACGAATCTGTGTGCTTTCCTCTGCTTTCCTCTGTTTTATATTACTTATGGGTGCCGTATTTATGTTATGTAATCTGCTTCTATGCTTTACTATGTGTTTGTGTGGTATCTCGTGCCTTGAGCCGGGGTCTATCGGAAACAGCCTTTCTACTTCATCAGAGGTAGAGGTATGGACTGCGTACATCTTACCCCCCCAGACCCCACTAGGTGGGAATACACTGGGTTTGTTGTTGTTGTTAGACATGGAATATGGAAGAGAAGGGGGAATTAAAAGCTACTGATCCACCCATAATAAAATTCATGGAATGCATCATTTAATTTGGGTTCTAACCAAGTCATCTTTTTACTATGTATGCCTTATTTTTCTTGATAAACTTTTGTTTGATAAAATTCCACCTTTTTTTAATCAATAAAATGTTAACTTGCAATAGATACATTAGGCTTATAGAAAATATCGTTTAACAAAATCTTGTTCCTTTCTGATCACCACCACATCTTGTGGTTTCTAATCATCTCCCACTTCCTTTCATAATCATCCTCTACAATAACACTCATTCTCAACTACTTAAAACAAGCACAGAACAGCTTAAGCCATTTTTGCTCTCTGTATATCATACAATAGTCCAAAAGAGACTGAGAGAAAAGACAACACATCCACTTTTATCTTCTTTTTTTCTGTCTACTTTCATCTGATTATCTCAATGCACCTTATATCGATTCCTACATAGGCAGAACATGCTAGTTCATCCATATCCAATCAAATAAAATGGTAGAGAAACTTTTACCATATTAAAAAAGAACCAAGAATACTAGTTTCAGAAAAGAACAAAAGGAGCAAGAATACTTGAAATAAGACAACTCAGCAGCTATCTTACCTCTCCCGCAAAGAGACGAGGTCTTAAACCTAATGCAGAGCAAGGAGCATCAAGCAGCACACGATCAAAGCTATTGGGAGAAAACCCTTTAGACTTTTCAACCCTCCCACCTGCAGTGTGATTCCTTCCTGGCCCATTTTTTAGTTGCCTAATACGTTTCCGTAGTTCAGCTTTACTAGTGTACTGACCATCCTTCAGCTGCAAATCAATGACTGCGAGTTTTGTTTAGTTACTCTAGTTAACTGGAACTTTCGGTGAACATTTTTATACTGAATTTACAGAATATGACTTGTGAAAATGTCCTTGAATTAAGAGCACTTGAGCTAGCCTTCTTCAAAAGACTATCAAAACCAGACTGATCAAGCAACTTATATTACAAACTTTAACAAATAAATATCTGCTGTTTAAATACACACGTGTAGATGCAGAGGTGACAAAACTGACAGCCAAAATCTTATCCCGTCCAAAAGATAATGGATTGGGCATGAAATATTTTATTGATGGGCTGATTTGGGCTATCCCCAATTAATCCCATCACTGTACACTAGCCTAAAATAATCCGTGTATATGCCCAAAACTTACCCATCAGATGCCCAAGGATACCATTCTTGTAATAATTTTTTCTGATAAAGCATTCTTGTAATACTTTAGGCATAATACATAAGCATATGCCCTTTAACTTGGCATCAGCTCACATCTATGACCTCCAACTTTGGATGCATACGAGGAGGCACTTAAACTTGTATAAAGTTGAACAAGTGGACACATGCATCCT
>NW_025853172.1:0-4707 GCF_002878395.1 Capsicum annuum | reverse complement strand
ACTACAATCTTTCCCTATTGTTAATGAATTTTCTTAAGTGTTATTGGATGATCTTTGTGGTATTCCACCCGACAGGGAAATATACTTTGGGATTGATCTTCTATCGGATACCCATCCTATCTCTATTCTTCCTTATAGAATGGCTTCGATTGAGTTTAAGGAACTTAAAGAATAGTTAAATGATCCTCTTTATAAGGGTTTCATCCATTCTAGTGTGTCCCCATTGGGTGCTCTCGTCCTTTTTATGCATAAGAAGAATGGTTCCTTTTGGATGTATATAGATTATCGGCAGCTAAATAAGGTGACAGTGAAGAATAAGTATCTTTTTTCTAGGTTAGATGACCTTTTTGATCAGCTCCAGGGTGTTATATGTTTTTCTAAGATTAATATTTGGTTGGGTTATCATCAGTTGAAGATTATGGAGGTGGATATCCCTAAGACGTCTTCTGAACCCGATATGGTCATTATGAGTTTTTGTAATGTCATTTGGGTTGACTAATGCTCCGGCTACATTTATAGACTTAATAAATAGGGTATTCAGGTAGTTCTTGGATTTATTCATGGCCGTGTTTATTGATGACATCTTGATATATTCTAAGACTGAGGAGGACTATGTCAATCACTTTCGAGTAGTGTTGTGAACTCTTAAGGATCAATGATTATATGCTAAGTTTTTGAAGTCTCAATTTTAGTTGAATGTTGTGACCTTTCTGGGTCATGTTGTGTCCAGTGAGGGGATCATATTAGATCCATAGAAAGTTAAGGCGTTAAGAAGTGGCCTAGACCTACGACTTCAATCAATATTTAAAGCTTCTTAGGTTTAGCCAGGTATTATAAGAGATTTATGGAAAGTGTTTTGTCTATTGCTACTTCGTTAACTAAGTTGACTTAGAAAAGGTGAAGTTTTTATGGCCCGATCTTACGAGGGTAGCATTGGGAAGATGGAGGATAAGTTGACTTCTACTCTTGTTTTGACCCTTCCTAAGGGTACTGATGGGTTTGTTGTTTACTATGATGCATCACGTGTGGGACTAGGCTGTGTATTGATTCAGCACGGTAAGGTTGTATCCCATGCTTCTAGGCAGCTGAAAGTTCATGAAGGGAATTATCTGACTTATGATTTGGAGTTGGCGGTTATTGTGTTTGCTTTGAGGGTTTGGTGTTATTACTTTTTTGGGGTTCATGTTGATATCTATTCAGATCATAAAAGCTTGCAGTATGTGTTCACCCAAAAGGAATTGAATATCAGGCAAAGGAGATAGCTTGAGTTGCTCAAGGACTATGATATGAGTCTTCATTACCATCTAGGTAAGGATAATGTGGTTGCTGATACTCTTAGCATGTTGTCCATGGGTAGCTTATCTCATATGGATAAGAAGAAGAAAGGATTGGTGAAGGACATTCACCAGTTGGCTAATCTTTGAGTTCAACTTTTAGATTCTGAGGATGGTGGCGTATGTGTGCTAAAGGTGGTGAAGTCATCTCTTGGTGTAGAGATGAAAGAGAAGCAGGTTTTTTATCCCATCTTGATACAGATTAAAGATGATATAGGTCAGCAGAAGGTCATGGCATTTGAGATTAGTGGAGATGGTATCTTGAGATACCAAGGTAGATTATGTGTTCCTAATATTGATGGGTTGTAGAAAAGAGTTTTGATTGATGCTCATGAATTGAGGCATACAGTTCGTCCGGTCTCGACAAAGATGTATCATGACCTGAAAGAGATTTATTAGTGGAACAACATGAAGAGATATGTGGCTAACTTTGTGGCTAAGTGTATGGTGTGTCAGCAGGTGAAGGTTGAGCACTTGAGGCCTGGCGGTATGTCCCAAGAGGTTGTGTTGCCTCTGTGGAAGTGGTAAGTGATTAACATGGAGTTTATTACTGATCTTCTATGGTCTCAGCATCATTATGATTCGATTTGGATCATCGTGGATAGGATGATTAAGTCTGCTCACATTTTACCTATGAGGACTACTTACACTGCAGAGGATTATGCAAAGTTGTTTAATCTGGAAATCGCCAAATTATATGGTGCCTTAGTTTCCATTATTTTGGATCGAGGTATGTAACTCTCTTCTTGCTTTTGGAATTCATTTCAGCAAGGCTTGAGCACATGGGTGAACTAATTTACTATAGAAATATAACACTTTTGATGCTTAAAACTATGAAAATAAGCAAGTTTCTTACGCTATTTTGTTAGATATGATGCATTTTAGGTATGTTTTGCAGAAAAGTAGGTTTTGGATGCTAATTTTGTGAAACAGATGAAAAATGGTGATTTTGGATACTTATTTGGTCAATCTTGGGTATTTGAGACACTTTTCGTATTGTTCGTGACTAAAGTATGTGCTGGAATTGAAGAAGAGCTGAAAAAGACTTCCGACACCTACTTATGTCAACATGCGAACCACATTTAGCACATGTGGACAGCATGTATGCAAAGCATATGTTAAAAGTTCAAAGTCTTAAGAGAAGAGCTATAGGAATTTTGCATCTGAGCACATGCGGTGGCCATATGTGCCCAGCCTCAGGCCGCATGTACCACATGCGCCCAGGGCCAGGTCGCATATGAAGACCACATATAGCTACCGACCCTTTTTTGTCCTTTTTCATTCGAGCTTTGGTTTTAGGGTTTCCTTATGTACTATAAATACCTCATATGTGTTTTTAGTAGAAGTTACACACTCTTGATACTGACAAACATATTTTGATTACAAGATTTGATTTTGGTCTTGAAATTCTCTTTTATTTATTTCGGTTGATTAATTCAGTTATGATTTTCGATTTATACTTTAGATTATTGTGATTTCATCTTATGCTTTCAATCATGAATGTTGTTGATTACTTCACAAGCATGAGCGGCTAAAAACCCTTATCTAGGATTGTGGAAACCCTAAAAGATTGATGAAGTAGGGTAAGTGTGAGTGTTGTTCTGAACTGGTACTCATGCATGCATTGTATTATCTTCTCTTTAATAGTTATCTTAGCAGTTGCAAATGTTAGGATCCCACCTAAACTATTTCTACTTACTCCAAAAGAGTAGTAGTGACTAGGAAAAGATAATGACAACAGTAATTTGATGGTTATCTATTGATCCACGCTACTAGGTATTATCTAAGTGGGATGGTTAGCTTTCAACTAATAACTAGAGACTCAAAAGGTAATAGTTAATTGGGATCAAGATAAGGGTTAGTAAGGCGATATCTTGAGACTTAAAAGGTAAAGGGTGAAATCTATCTACCCATCCAAAAAACTGTAGATGGTACATAACTTATTGATTTTGTATGCAAGGTATCACGTTAGTTCAACAAAGCATGATAATCCTACGAAGTTGAAAAGCCAGTGAGAGCACAATCCTAGTGTTCACCTATTACCAATTACAATCGAAGTTTATATTCACCACTAGTTCAACATTGCTACTTAAAAACCCCATTTACTTTTCTTGTTCTGTCCGTTGATTACAATAATTGAAATCCATGATTCCATATATTTCCTTGGGATTCAGCCCTAACCTTCATTGGGTTACTATTATTGACAATGAATGCAAAACATTCGAGTGAAGGTATAGCTTCGGCGGTATCAAATTTTGGTGTTGTTACCGGGGAATATGGTGTTAATTTGTGAATTAAAGTTGTTGCAGTTTTTGTGTTTTCCTCTTATTTTCTGCTCTTAATTTGGTATATGCCTATGTATGCCTAACACACGAAGTAGAGGCAATCCTTACTCCTACTGAATCTGAATCTATAGAGGATCCTACAAACACCTTGTAGATGACGGAATATATAAGAGATGATATTCCTGAAGGGGTTTGTGATGATAATCCTCCCCTCCTCCCGAAGGAGTTTAGGATCTTGTTGATCAAAAGATAGTGAGCTTTTTCCTTAAGCTGAAAATGAAAGAAGGGCAGTAGAAGAAGCTCAGCGGATAACTCGGGAGGAAGAGCTAGCTGAGCAGAGACAAAAAGCAGACCGTCGAGCAGTACTTAATGGAAATCAGAACAGAGATAGAGGAGGTCATCCTCAAGTGATCCCAGCTTAGCAGTATGAGCAATCATATACAGATGATGAAGAAGATCTAGGATACGTTGAGCTAACAGAGGTTGGAGACATTATCCCTACCGTTTTACCCCCAGGAATTAAGTTCAACATAACGAGCCTAATGATCCAACTCATAAACCTGAAAGGTGTATTTGCAGGCTTACCTGCAAATTATGAAAACATGGACCTTGAAAATTTCATTGGGATCTACAATTCATTTACCATTATAGGGGTGAATCAGGAAGCACTTAGACTGAGGTTGTTCCCCTTCTCACTTACAAGGGAAGCATCTTTATAGCTGAGGAACTTCCAAGAGGATCTATCACTACATGGAATGAGTTGTGCAGGCAATTCTTGAATCAGTTCTTTCCTCCATCTAGGATGTTGCATCTTAAGGATAAGATCTATAATTTCTAGCAGTTGCAATCAGAATCTATGTACGAGGCATGGTTCAGGTTCAAGAAGAGGTTGAGTATGGCGCCTAACCATCGGATGTCAAGGATGAGCTTATTGGAGATATTTTATAGATCCTTGACCATCAGTTCCAAAGCCATGACAGACACCATCTTTGGAGGAGCATTTATGAGACCGCATTGGAAGGTAGCTTTGGAGATGCTATATTAGATCTTGCTCACTAACTGAGGGTGGAAAACTCGGGAGGCTGAGA
>NW_025853171.1:0-4499 GCF_002878395.1 Capsicum annuum | reverse complement strand
AATCTACACCTCCTCCCATAAAGCTCCTCAAATGGAGCCATATGATTACTGGAATGATAATTGTTGTTATATGCAAATTGAATCAAAGGGAAGTCGTCGTCCCAACTATCTTTAAAGTCTTTTGCACATGCTCTCATCATAACTTCTAAAGTCTAAATTGTCCTTTCTACTTGATCATATGTCTGAGGATGAAAGGTGTACTGAGGTAAACTTGTGTACCAAGACCTTTTTAGAATACCTTGCAGAAATAAAAGGTGAATTAGGTACCTCTATCTTATATAATGGACAACAGAACACCATGCAATCTGACCAACTACCTGATATAGAGTTTGGCATTATCCTCGATTGAATAAGAGGTATGGACTGGTAGGAAATGGGATGATTTGGTCATCCTTTCTATAAAGACCCAAACTGAATCATGCTGATGAAGGGTATGAGGCAAACCCATCATAAAGTACATGTTCACTTCTTCCCATTGCTAGGTTGGAATGCTAAACTCCTGCATGGACCCACTAGACTTTTAATGATCAATATTAACCTACTGACAAGTTGAGCACTAAGCCACAAACTCTGCAATATCTCTCTTCATCCCACTCTACCAATTGATCTCCCGAAAATCACGGTACATCTTAGTGGCCCCTGGATGAATATTGTAGCGCATACCATGCGCTTCTACAAGAGTTCATTGTCTTAAGTCATTTATAAATGACATACATAGCTGACTTTGGCAACGTAAAATGCCATCTCCCCTTGGGAGAAGACCTCTATTTTTTTATCTCTGGCTAATTCCTTTGACTTGACTAGAATGGGATCCCTATCCTGCTTTTCCTTTATCCCCAGAAACTAGAGATGATTCTGAACTACTCTGCACCCATACACTGCCTTCCACTTAATCGACTAAGCGAACACCTATTCGGGAAAGCTGCTGAACTTCCTGAACTAACTTCTTCTTACCATCCTCCCTATGAGAAACACTACCCATAGACATCCTACTGAGAGCATCAGCCACTGCATTGGCTTTACTCGAATGATACATGCAAATCATGTCATAGTCTATCAACAACTCTAACCACCTTCTCTGACGGAGGTTTAAATCTTTTTGAGAGAACACATAATGTAGGCTCTTATGGTCAGTGAACATATCAACATGCACGCCATAGAAATAGTGCCTCCAAATCTTTAAGGAAAAAACTACTACTGCTAAATCAAGATCATGAGTAGGATAGTTCTTTTCATGGGGCTTAAGATGTCTAGAGGCATAGGCTATGACCTTATATTTATACATTAAAACAAACCCCAAGCCAACTCTGGAGGCATCACGATATACCATAAACGCATCTGAACCATCTGGTAAAGTCAGGACTGGAGTTGTAGTGAGTCGAGTTTTCAACTCCTGAAAACCCTTTTCACAAAAATCTGACCACTGGAATTTGAATTTCTTATGAGTCAATCTGGACATAGGGGATGAAATAGATACAAATCCCTCAACTAACCATCGGTAATAGCTAGCCAAGCCTAAGAAACTCCTGATATCTGATGGAGAGATGGGTTTAGGCTAGTTTCTTACTGCTTTGATCTTTTAGGGATCAACTCTAATGCCATCACCAAAAATGATATGGAAAAGTAAGGCTACTGACCTTAGCCAAAATTCGCACTTACTGAATTTGGCGAATAGCTGATGGTTTCTGAGAGTCTGCAATACTATTATGAGATGGTCTGCATGATCATGCTCACTACGAGAGTAGAAAAGAACGTCATCTATGAAGACTATAATGAACATGTCCAAGTACTGCTTGAACACACAGTTCAGCAAGTCTATAAAGGCTACAGGGGCATTGGTAAAACCAAAGGAAATGACTAAGAATTTAAACTGACCATACCAAGTTCTGAAAGTTGTCTTTGGGATGTCACATTCTTTGACTCTGAGCTGATGATAGCCTGATCTGAGGTCTATCTTAGACAAGTAACTGGTACCCTAAAGTTGGTCAAAAAAGTCATCGGTTCTAGGAAGTGGATACTTTTTCTTGACTGTAACTTTATTTAGCTGACGGTAATCAATACACATTCTAAGAGAACTGTCTTTCTTATGCATGAATAAAATTAGTTTACCCCATGAGGACACACTGGGTCTAATAAATCCCTTATCTAGGAGATATTTTAACTATTCTTTTAATTCTCTGAGTTCTGCAAGTGCCATTCTGTATGGAGAAATATATATGGGCAGGGTGTCTGGAAGAAGGCCTATTCTGAAGTCAATTTCCCTTTTGGGAGAAACTCTAGAAAGATCTTCGTGGAACACATCTAGAAATTCACATGCTACTAACGGAGATTCAAGATTAGGGGTTTCTGAACTAGAGTCCTAAACTCAAATGATATGGTAGACACATCACTTAGATATCATTTTTCTTGCCCGAACGTAAGATACAAGCTGACCCCTAAGTGCTGAAGTAATACCCCTCCATTGTAGGATGGGATCATTTGGAAACTAAAACGGGACAATTTTATTTCAGTAGTCAACTAAGTCATAGCAGGAATGAATCCAATCCATGCCAAGAATGACATCAGAATTAGTCATTTCTAATTAGACTAAGTCTGCTGAAGTGACTTTCTAAGATATCATAACCGGACAGTTCCTGTATACCCACTGAGCTATGATAGATTTACCCATTGGGGTGGAGACTGAGAAGGGCTCTGTTACAATTTTGGGACTGACTCCAAAATCAATGGCTATATATAGAGTAATAAAGGACAAAAAAGCTCCAGGATCTAGCAAAACATAAACATGTAAATGGAAAACTTGTAACAAACTAGTGACCACATAAGGAGAACTTTCATGATCCTGTTGAGACTAAAGAGCATAGAGTCTGTTTGTGCACCGCCCATTGGTGGCACTGGATGCGACACCCTGCATATTCAGGCGATCGAACTAAGCTGGGGGACAGTTATAATGACTCTGAGAACCCACTTGAGGACATTGTCTAACCTTGTGTCCTAGCTTGCCACATCTGAAAAAAACATTATTGCCAGCTCTGTAGATACCCTAGTGGTTTCTGCCAAATTTCTGACAAAAGGGATTAGTTCGAGCACTTCAACACTACCCTGGGGTTTAGGGCCTGATGCCCTGTCATTGTTCCCATCTATGAATTTCAAAATAGGAGCACTCGCTGAGGATGGATATGGAATTAAGGATTTTGGGTGGAACTTAGAACGATTCCCACCCTCTGACTTAGGCTGAGCAAAGTTGAAATTATCTACTCTTGCTCTCTTATTCTTCCTATCCTTTTCCCTATTCTTAGCCTCCCCCATCTGCATAGCATAAAACATGAGCCTTGATATATCCATCTCCATAATAAACATTACGGTTCTACACTCCTTGACCATACTATTAGACATGCCGGACATAAACTTACTCATCTTAGATCTTCTATTTGCTACCATATGAGGAGCGTATCTAGATAATTAAGTAAACCTTAGAGAACACTCTTATACCATTATGTTGGCCTACTTAAGATTTATAAACTCCAAAACCTTGGTTTCCCTCAAGTCTAGCAGGAAGAACCTATCCAGAAAAGCAACAACAAACTCCTCTCATTCTATGGACCCTGCATTTGCAGCCCTTTTGGCTTCCATTATTTAAACAATGAGTGTTACATATCCTGTAATTGATATGAAGCCAACTCAGCACTCTCAATAGTCGTCACTCTCATAATGTCTATAATTTTCTGCACTTGATTAAGGAAATCCTGAGGATACTCATCTGACTTAAACCCAGTAAAAGGTAGAGGGTTTATTCGGGTGAAATCCCAAATCCTAGTAGCAGCATTATTATCCACTAGGTTAGATATGATAGCAACTAGAAGTTCATTCTGGGCTACCACAAAATGAGCTAGGGTGGTGAAAGCTGCTTTGTACTCAATGTGGGAGACGTGTTCGTCTAGAAGATCTAGCCAGACGGGCTGAGGTTTTGGTTGGTCTCCTATTCCTCTTCCCCAAGTCCTTTTTGAAGGAATATTCTACAAATGGAAGAGAAATTTGGATTAGATAGGGAGTATAACTGGAGCTCATGCTCATTCGCACGATATGAATACTGAAAGAAGGGAAACTTTTCCTAAAATACCTCCCAGCCTCCTATCCATTAGTTTGGCATGCTACACATCCATACACAAGACTCTGCTAGATGTAGTTTTCAGACTTCCTATGAATCATTGAACCTTAGACTCTAATATGAAGTTTGTACCGCCCTAATTTTGTACCCCGGATGCTACATGGTGCTCATAATCTCGAAGGACCATAAGCTAACCATTGACTTATACCTGCTGCATTAACTATATGATAATACTTTAATATGGCAAAATTAGGCAGAAAACATGCCATAAGGTTCAATACAGTAATAAAACTAAATACTGTATAACAATACCAAAATTTAAATATCTGTCTAAAAATACTCTAGTCTGAAAATCCTCTAAACTGTCTGAAATATGTAGTTGATGGAGAAAGTC
>NW_025853170.1:0-6759 GCF_002878395.1 Capsicum annuum | reverse complement strand
TCTAATTCTCTTAAACTTAGATAACTTATCTATTTCCAATAGGATTTTATCTTAGGTAGATCAATCCAGTTACGACATTGATCATTAAATAGAAGGTTAGTAGCTTCTGAGTCCCTGTTGATAATTCACGACCTCTAGTCTATATCTCTGTTAGAAACGAATAAAACCTAAGGCATAACCTAATATTTGCAACCAGTATTTTTCAGTTTAAATAAATGAATTTCAAGACGTCCTACTACTCTTTGAATCCATTAAATACCTAGTAACCTATCAAATCCTAGTCCATGGATCTCATAAATCTGGCTAATGGAATTAGCCGCTCATGATTTGATGAACGAAATACAAAGTTGAATTCATGATAATAAGGATAAACTTATGAACGGATGAAAACCAACAAGTAGTTTCTTCAATTTAATCCCGAAGATAGGAATCCACAAATTGTTGATAAGTGTTGAAGAAAAAAATAAAACTCTCCAAAACTAAAAAAAGAAGAACTCCCTTAATAAACCCTAAAAGATGCTATTTGTACTAAAGCCTAATTAAGGAAATAAAATAGAAAATTAAATTAATTCTCGGATTAGGTGAAGTCCAAGTTGATGCCGCGTGAAGAGTCTGACGCCCTATCACGGATGGCATCAGACTTGCACCAGTTTCTTCAACTCTCTACCTTAGGCTGACGATGACTCTAACGCCGCATCAAGGATCTGAGGCGTATCACCAACGTCATTAGATGTCTTCTCCTATCGATGATTTTATGCTTAAGGTTGATGCCATTCTTGACTCCTTATCACCCACTGCTTCTCAGCTCCAATTTCCTGGTTAAGGCTAACGCTGCTTCTAATAGGTTATCACAAGGATGATGACTTATCACGAATGTCGTCATCCATGTTTTATTCTTTTTTTCTTTGATTTTCAACTCTTTTTCTCCATTTTTGTTTATTTCCATAGCTTCAGCCTTTTACTGCAATATCATGAGAGAACACATCTAAACAACAAGAGTTGCTTCAGAATTCACAATTATTTTGAGCTAAAAAGTATTAAATATGTTACCTTTTGATCACACATCAACACCCTTAACCTAAAATAATTGCTTGTCCTCAATCAACAAACTAACTAAGAGAATACAAAGAACATTTAGCAGTCGACAACCATTTTAGCTCAAAAATCAGTTACCGCCTCCAAGGTGAACCAATTTAAACTAATGTGTATCTTATTGAAAAGTAGCAATGTAACACAAGGGATTCCATCTATGGCATCAAATAAGTACCAACAATCATGCTTATATTAATATGACACTACCCAAACAAGTAAGTCACTTAGCGACATACTAGTGTGCCCTCACAAAAAAAATTTCCCCTTTTTCTCTCACAATAGAAATCAAAGTATCAACATAGGGATCATCACAAAAACACTCACTATCAGAATGAAGTTCAAACAAATGTATTCCAAATACCATATGCTTTCCCTTATCTTCATTACCAAAGTGTCTAGACACTTAAGCTAGGATCACTATAGGTCTTTCTTAGGCTTGTAACGTAGGCTAAGGACTGGTATGATATTATACGGCATTTAGAGTGACTAACCTCCTTGGCATTACTTTAACTTGTGGGGTCCACTCATTAACTTCTTTTTCTCTCTTTTTCTTTTCTCTTCTTTTTCTCTTTTGTTGATCACACATTCAGAATGGGTGGTTCTTTCTTCCTATTCAAACAAATTTCTTTTCTTGCTCTTTTTCACCAACACCCACCTTTCTATTTCTTTTTTCACTTATTCTTTTTCTTTTACCCTACCCTTCTTCATACCTAATTTACATCATGCACCTCTATGATAGCCACCCTCAACTTAAGCTATTTGCCTAAGTCAAGGTGTACAGTGTCCAAGAAGAACTAGAGCCAAAATAGGTTCATTATGATCTAAAAGAGAAGGTGATAGGTATTGTAGAAAGAAATGGTTAATTTATGCTCAAAACAGGGATCAAGTGGTAACATGTACACAGGGAAGGTCATTTTAGGTTAAAACGTGACTCAATTCAAAAACGGCCTATGATCCTTTCCTAACCCTTATCTTTCAACTAAGGTAAGACGAAATGGGCAAGTTCTGGATCCATCAGTACAAAGGGAACTTAGTAGAGATCTCACACACACAAGGCACACAAGCACATCACTAGCTACTACCTATCTGGTTCATGCAATTGTTCAGTAGTGGTTATTAAGCACTAGACTAATGCCCTAACCGGATGCACAGTGGTCACTCCCAGATATAATTCACACAATCATGCAATACAAACCATTAGAGAGATGTTCAAAATCACAATATAAGTTAACTTCCTACATTACTTGCACTACTCCTATTTAGTTATAGAACATGTTATAATAACATGCTACCCTACACCCTCAACTTAAAATTTAAAAAATGAAACTAAGGGCTAGGGTATAACTGGAGCCAATAAAGTCTCAAATCATGGGTGCTTGATCCTGAAGCAGTGTCATCCTTATCAAGAGCTTTTATTTGCTCTGATAGAAAAGGATCCTATAGCCCTCGATCGCAGTGCTTCATCCTATTTCCAATTGTCCTCTAGGGATGCTTGTGTTGCCTTTTTCAGATTTGCTTTCTCCTGTTCTGTTAGCTCATCATCTGCTTGTAGTGTCTTATCTTCCTTCTTATTCTTCTTTTCCTTTTTCTCGGCTTTGTTCTCATTTTTATCATCCTCTTGTCTTTTTTTCTTACTTTTTTCAGCTTTTTTGTTTTTCTTTTTTTTCTTTTTCACTGGCTTCGTAGTGAGATCAAGGATTGGGGGTTCATCCTTAGATTCTTCAGCTGCCTGCCCTGCAGGCATCATAAACTGGTGTTGCTATAATACCACCACATCAGCCTTTACCTTATCTAGGGCCACTCTAAATTCAGCAAGATTTGCTCCAGTCAATTCCTGTGCCCTTGCATAAAAATAGTTCTCCAAATCCACCACCCATGCAGGAAATATAGCAAAAGGCTCAAGAGCATCCTTAATTCACTTATCTACAATAGTGGAAAACTGGTTGGCGAAGGCATGTAGTTGCGTCTCACACTATTTGGCTTGTTTGGCTACTTTTCTGATATCAATCGACTGGGCTGTAACTCCTGCTAGTGTTGTAGGAACTGAAGGGCCTGGCTCATTTTTAGGTATTAAACCTACCTGTAATGAAGAGTTTGGTGGTGCAGCCTCAGAGTCTTGGAGCTCCACTTCAGGTACAGAACTAGGGCCTGCAACTGATTAGTTCACCTTACCCTTTACCCCTTTATCAAGTGTCAGCCTCGGTTGATATTCATCATATCGGATAAGGTTGTGGGTCTTAGTGGCATACAACATATCATTAATCCCTGCTATTTTTGGTACCCCTACCTCTGTGCATAACCTGGTGACCAAACAAGGGAATAGGTAAGAGGTGTCAGACCTTATTTCTCGAATCTTGATCTATTCAACAATGATCTCTCCAAAGTCCATCGTAAGGTTGGCCACAAGATATGTAAAAAATATAGCTCGATTATCCCCAAGAATGTTATCTCTTTCAGTTTGCATCAAATGGGTACAACACTCCACCATAACTTTGCCTCTTGAGTCAAAGAATCTTTGTAAATCCGCTCACTAGGTCTGGTCAGCCATAACGGATCTCCTTTCGCTATTAGTATAGCTAACCAAGGAAGCTATTTATACTTACTTTTCAGTCGATAGTAGAATGCTGGATTTGTGACCTAAAGAATGAAGTTAGGTTTATATAGAAATCTATTGATAGTCATGAAAAAATATCTACTTTACCCTACGAACTGGAACTCTGGTCAGCAAAGGCTGGTCTGCTGTGGTATTCCATTCTTGCACATACTCTCTAATCTAGCCTGGTATATCTCATAGAACTCCTAAACTAATGTAGGACAAAACGGCTTTTCTCCCTTAGCTGTGCATCCTAGCCCATAGTTTTTGAACTTCTGCTCAACTGTAGGATAGACTGTCCATCATGTGATGATGACTCTCTTTTTTGAAAAATTTGGCCGTCTGGCAGATCTTCTTTTTGTTTTGATCATACCTTTGAGGAAGATGTACTTTGCAGGGATCTACCATCTAGAATTCTCTCGAACCTCAGGATCCTCATATTTTATCAAAGTTCCCCAAGCTGGTGGTTCCTTCACAACTTGATTCTCAGCCGAGGGAGTTTTTGAGGATGGTTTATCAAAATCAGATTTGTCAGACTCAGCATGTCCTGCCTCTGATTCTTCAGATTTAGCCTTCACAGAATCAGGCTATTCGAACTCATTTTTCTTAGAATCCTCTTTCTCAGAAGATTCACTCTCAACTGGAGTGGTGGTCTTAGTATTATCACTATCCTCCACCTCAATGGGTTTAGGTGGAGGTGGTGCCTTTGGACTTGATTCCTATCTCTTCTACCTGAGTAGTGGTTCTTCATTTTTATAATCAGAGTCTTCATCAATGAGCTTTCGAACCACCTTGGGCTTGGCAGCTTTCTTTGGTGTGTTAGGATTCTTGCCTTTTGGTACCATTTCAGTGTTCCTGTGATATCAAGAAAACAATATTCACTACTCAGTATTAAGAACACATGCATTCCATTTGAATTCAGTAACTTAAGAAAAAGAAGGTCAAGATAGTGCATTATCAACATGCTGTGAAGACATAGTTGCTAAAGTGTCACAGTTATGATAGCCTATTAGCTTTGTCGTCAGCTCTAAATAGACTGAATTTTCTTTTCTTAGGCTTGTGACGACATTCCTGATAAGGCATCACGTTTGTGATAGCCTATCAGTGGTGCCATTAGTCCAGATTTTTGGCCCAACTCAGTTTTCATTCTTAATTTAGGGACCAAATTTTCCTTAGAATCACATGGAGTTTTCACTCATTAAACTTGGGTTTTAATTTTTTGCAATTTAAGCACCATTTCAACCCTAATTTCCAATTTTCATAGTAATGGCACAATCAAATAAACTTATTCTTGCCACTAAAGAGAAGAGTGAAGATGATCTTGAGAACATACCTAATGATCAACTTTGATTTTCTTATACGCGAGAGAGAAGAAAAGATGAGAGGTTGATTTTGAATGTCTTTGCAATCCCACAACTATCAGGAAGGCTGTTTCCTTGTTCACTCGGGAGTATTTTGAAAGGAAGTAAATATCCTAACTAAGGCAGGAAATAACAAAAGCAGGAAATAAAAATTAAAGAAGGAAACTAACAAAGACCGGGAACTTGAAAGGTTTTGTATCTAGGCCGGGTCGGATTTTAACTAATTTGGGCCCAGATTTTCAAGAACAGGGTAATTGCTGACGACAACTTGTGATAAGCCATCATAAATATGATAGCTTATCACGGGGTTAATCATCCTTAACAGAGAAGGTCTCAACCTTTGGTCTTTTTGATGACATTGGTGATAAGCCGTCACTGTTGTGATAGCCTATCACAAATGTCGTCAAGACCACTTGGCTTGCTTTCTTCAGTTTTTACCTTGACCGTTTTCTACCCTTTTCAGTTCCTTCCGATTACTACCTAAATGGATAAAAACAAAATGCATGAAAATAAAATTTTGGGTTGCCTCCTAATAACGCCTGATTTGATGTCGCGGTATGACTTGGTCATCATGACTACTCAAACTTCGTCAAGATACCATATCGATACCTCATTACCATTTTCCTGGAATACATCCACAATCGAAAAGATATTCATCTCCCCCAACTACTTCATAGGATGATGCATTTTGAATCTGGCCTCATTTTTTCCATACCTAACTTTAGCTCATTGAGCTCCATATCAACCAATACTCTTTCCATGGCTAATAGTGGTCTACCCAAAATGATGGGTACCTCAAAATCAACATCACAATCCAATATCACAAAATATATAGGCAAAATAAAGTCATCCACTATTACCGACATATCATGAAATATGCCACTGGTTGCTTCACCGATCTGTCTGCTATCACAAGATGCATCGTTGTGGGGGTAGGTTCCCCCAATCCAAGATTCATGTGGATATTAAGTGGCATCAAATTAATACTTTATCCTAAGTCACATAAAGCTTTGGTAAACTTTATGGACCCAACTGTGCATGGTATAGTAAATGCTCCACGGTCAGGCTTTTTCTACACTAAGGATTGTGAAGAAACAACACTATAGTGGTGGATGTTGTCCACCGGCTCACAGATTACCTTCCTTTTCTTTGTTAACAATTCCTTCATAAATTTACCATAGTTTGGCATTTTCTCAAGTTCCTCCATCAATGGCACATTCACTGTCAGTTGTTTCAGTATTGCCATGAATTTGCTAAATTTTTTGTTATCTACTTTCTTCTTCAATCTCTGAGAAAAGAGAGGTGGTGGTCTTGGCATTTCTTTCAATACCACTGTCCCTTTATTTTCATCTTCTTTCTCCAAAATATCAACAAAACCATCCAGCTTCTCAGACTCTACTAGATTGCTTCCTTCTAGTTCATCGACACTTACCTCATTGTCTACAACTTTACCCATAGAAGGGCCAGATAATATCTTACCACTCCGAGTGGTAATCGCCATACAAGAACTATCAGTTCATGGGTTCTGAACCATATCACTAGGTAAAGTACCAGCTTTTCTCTGGTTTAGAGTAGCCGAAAGTTGGCTCATCTGTTGTTCCAAATACTTGATAGAAGCAAAGTGTAAGCTAACCAACTGATTGAGGGTAGAAAACTCACTCTTCATAGTAGTTACCCCCGAGTTAGCAGCTTCAACTCCCTTTAACAACTTTT
>NW_025853169.1:0-1562 GCF_002878395.1 Capsicum annuum | reverse complement strand
TTTCATGGGTGAAATATTCAGATATACTAAATCACCAACCTCAAACTAGAGGTCCTTTCTTCTCACATCAGCATATGTTTTCTGATGACTTTGGACTATTTTCAATCTTTCTCTAATCAACTTAACTTTCTCCATATCTTCAAACACTGCATCAAGCCCAAGCAAAGCAGCCTTACCCACTTCAAACCAACCTATGGGTAATGTACATCTCCTTCTATAAAGAGCCTCAAACACGGCAATCTGTATGCTAGAATGGTAGCTGTTATTGTAACCAAACTCAATTAATGGAAAATGCTCATCCCAACTACCCTTGAAATCAAGAGCACATGCCCTCAATATATCTTCTAGAGTTTGGATGGTTCTCTCCGCTTGACCATTTGTCTGAGGATGGAAAGCTGAGTTAAGATGGACTTAGGTACCAATACCCTTCTGAAAGGCTCTCCAAAACTAAGAGGTGAACTAAGTACCCATATCTAAAATGATAGACAAGGGAACTCCATGCAGTCTTACTAACTCTCTGAGGTACAACTTAGCATGATCTTCGGCTGTGTAAGATGTGTGAACTGGAAAAAAATGTATCTACAATAACCCATATAGAATCTTGTTGATGGCGTGAACGGGGTAAACCAGTCACAAAATCCATATTCACCTCTTCCCACATCCAAGTGAGGATACCAAACTCTTGCAACGTACCACCAGGTCTTTGGTACTCTACCTTAACCTATTGACAAGTTGCATACTTTGCTACGAAATATGATATATCTCTCTTTATACGACTCCACAAATAGATTTCCTGCAAGTCGCGATACATCTTGGTAGCACCTGGATGAATAAAATAACATGCTCCATGCACTTCTGCCATAATCCGCTACCTTAATTAATCAACACATAACATACATAATATACTTTAGTATCTCAACACACCATCTCCCCCTGGGAGAAAACCTCTACCTTTTAGTCTCTAACCAACTCCTTTAGTTTGACCAAACTAGAATCCATATCTTGTTTCTCCTTTACTTAAAAAACTAGGGAAGATTAGGAGCTACTTTGGACCCAAACATTACCCTCAGCTGAGTTGACCAATCTAACACCCAATCTAGCTAATCGATGAACTTCTCGAGCCAACTCTTTCTTACCAATATCCACATGAGCAACACTGCCCATAGACAATCTACTAAGGGTGTCTGCCATTAGATTGGCCTTGCTCAGATGATACAACACACTCATATCATAATCCTTCAACAATTCTAACCATCTTCTCTGATGGAGATTCAACTATTTCTGGGTAAACACATACTGCAAACTTTTTTTATCTGTGAACACATCAACATGCACTCCATATAGATAATGTCTCCATATTTTCAAAGCAAACACAACATCAGCTAATTCAAGATCAAGGGTAGGGTAGTTCTTTTTGTGAGGCTTTAACTGTCTAGAGGCATAAGCTACTACTTTACCTCTCTGTATCAACACACAACCTAACCCAACTCTGGAGGCATCACAATACACCACAAAACTATTTGTACCATCAAGTAATGCTAACACTAGGGCTAAAGTGAGTC
>NW_025853168.1:0-2386 GCF_002878395.1 Capsicum annuum | reverse complement strand
AAACTTGATTTTATTTTGGGTTAATCTAGACATGGGAGATGCTATGGATGAGAAACCCTTAACAAAATGTCTGTAATAACTAGCTAAACCCAAGAAACTCCTAATGTCTGATGGAGAGATTGGTCTAGGCTAATTTCTTACGGTTTTTGTCTTTTAGGGATCAACTCTAATACCCTCACTGGAAATAATATGACCAAGAAAAGATACTGACCTTAGCTAAAATTCACACTTGCTAAATTTGGTGAACAACTGGTGATTTCTAGGAGTGTACAACACAATTCTAAGATGGTCTGCATGATCATCCTCACTATGAGAGTAGACAAGAATACATCGATAAAGACTAAAAAAACATGTCCAGATACTGTTTGAACACTCTGTTCATCAAATCCATGAAGGCGGATGGGGCATTAGTTAGCCCAAAGGACATGACTAAAAACTCAAAATGACCATAATGAGTTCTGAAAGCTTTCTTTTGAATATCACAGTCCCTTAGTTTAAGATGATAATAGTCGAATCTAAGGTCTGTCGTTGAGAAATAATTTACAACTTAGAGTTGGTAAAATAAGTCATCAATTCTAGGTAGAGGATATTTGTTTTTGATAGTAACTTTATTCAATTGATGATAGTCAATGCACATACATAAAGAACCATCTTTATTTTGCAAGGATAGGATAGAGCACCCCATGGAGAAATATTATTCCTTATGAAATATTTATCTAGAAGATCTTTGAGTTGCTCTTTCAACTCCTTAAGCTCGGCAGAAGCCATACAATATAGAGGGATAGAAATAAGATGAGTATCTGGAAGAAGTTTAATGCCGAATTTAATTTCCCTATTGCGAGGTACCCCTGGGAGATCTTTTGGAAAAATATCAGGAAACTC
Organism: Capsicum annuum; assembly: GCF_002878395.1. Classification (NCBI taxonomy): domain Eukaryota; kingdom Viridiplantae; phylum Streptophyta; class Magnoliopsida; order Solanales; family Solanaceae; genus Capsicum; species Capsicum annuum. The sequence continues at coordinate 1,504 of NW_025853168.1, read as the reverse complement.
ATTAACTACACTGACTGACTGAATTGGTTGAGTCTCCGACTTAATGTCTTTGACTCTAACTAGATTGTAGATATACCCTTTGGAAATTGACTTTCTGGCTATAAGATAAGATATGAAATAACTCTTGGGAGACACTGAATTACCTGACCACGCAAAGACTAGCTTATCTAGAAACTGAAACTTTACCACTTGGGTGTAACAATCTATCGTTGCATACTAAGAATAAGATAAAAATCAACCATATCTAACTCTATTAGGTCTACTAACATGAACTTATGAAGAACATTGATAGGACACTTTTTATAAATCTGTTTGGGAATCGACTCGCCTACTAGGTAGAAACCAAGAAAGCCTCAGGGATCTTTTCAGAACTTACCTCATAATTTACCGCAACTAATGAGGTCACATAAGATAAACTCGAACTAGGGTCTAACAACACATAATCATCAAGATGAAAGACACAAAGCAAACCAGTGACAACATCTGGGGAATCTTTTTGCTCCTGGTAGGATGGCAAAGCATAGAACCTATTTTAGTGCTGACCGTCATCGGTACTGGAGGATATACCCTGAAGAAGAGCTGGGCGACCTAAGAGAGCTGGTGCACTGGTAGCCTGAATCTGGGAATGGACATCCCTATTTTCCTGTCTAGCATATGGGCATTCCTTGATTTCGTGACCCATCTGGACATAACTATAACAACCTTTTTGACCCCACAAACATTAACCCGCATGATTATTACCAAACTTAGCACATAGGGGATGATTGGGAGTCCCACTCATTCTATTCTGAGATCTAGAAAATGAAGACTTACCCTACTGTTCCTACCTATTTCTAGGTGTAGGAGCACTGGCTAAAGAATATACAGGCATAGATGAACAATTCTAAAATTGTGGATGATTTCTTCCTTGAAATCTAGCCTGGCCATAATCAAACTGCCCTATCTTAGCCTTCTTATTTACTCTCTCTCTTTCCTTTAACTTCTTTACCTTAATCTACTAAGTATGTATCATCAATCTAGCAGGATCTATGTCTCCAATGAGCATAGTAGTCCTATACTCCTTAACTACCAACCGAAACACACCGGTTATAAACTTACTCATGCTTGACCTAGGGTCAGCCATCTGATCAGGGGCATACTTAGACAACTGGTTAAACTTGAGGTAATACTCCTTCACTGTCATTGAGCCTTTTCTCAGGTTCATGAAATCTTCTATCTTAGCTTCCCTTATCTCACGTGGGAAGAACTTGTCTAAGAATACATTTTGAAATATCTGCAAAGTCATGGGAGATGCATTCTCCCCACTACTTTTCTTCCATATCACTACCCAATCATATGCAATATCCTTCAGCCTATGGATGCCAATTATACACTCTCCTCTTTAGAAACATGCATAATTTGGATGATTTTCTTCACCTCATCAAGATAATATTATGGATCCTCACCTGCCTTTGACCCAAGGAATTTTGGTAGGTTCACTCTCATAAAATCTCAAATTTTGGCT
>NW_025853167.1:0-2006 GCF_002878395.1 Capsicum annuum | reverse complement strand
AGAACCTCAAAATTAGTATCCTTAACCCAAACTAGATGATATAGACACCCCCTGGAAACCAATTTTTGGGCTCTTAGAAAAGAAATAAACCTCCCCTTAGGTGTTAGAGAACTACCTTCCCACTCAATCATCGGTTCTTTCAGGACTTGAAAACTGACCCTTTGGGTTCTACAATCAAGATACGCATATCACAAATGGAGTCAATCCATCCCCAATATAACATTAAAGTCTAACATATCTAACTCTATCAGTTCCACTAACGTCTCACTACCATGAATAGATTCTACACAACCCCTATAGAATTTTCTAGCCATAATAGAGTCACACACCAAGGTAGACATAGAAAAGGGATCAGAAATACACTCAAGACCAAAACCAAAATGAATAGCCACACAAGAGGTCATATAAGAAAGAGTAGACCTTAGATCAAGTAAGCAATACACGTCACTAGAGAAGATTTATAGCATACCAGTGACAATATCAGGAGAAGCCCCAGATTCCTGATGGGTAGCAAGAGCATACAGACAATTTTGGCTAGTGCCATTACCAGAAATAGCACCCTTCAGTGTTGGAGCTAAAGACGTAGCAATCAAAACCTTATTAGCTCCAGTGGTGACATTGCCTGAAGGATAGTTCCTTGAAATATGGCCAGGTTGGCCATATCTAAAATACTTATTTCTCCCCTCATTACAAAAACCATGGTCCAACTATCTACAAAATCTACAAGGAGAATATGATGGAGCTGACTGGGCCCTATTAGCTTGAGATTGGGCACCTTGTTCCTTAAACCCACTACTGCTCTAAAAGCGACGATCAATACACATCTTAGGATATGGATCACTCATCGTAGAGTAAGAACCAGAATTTTCCCACTTTTTCTTAGACTATTACTTGTATTCTCTACCATAATTCTGCTAGCCTCCACCCTGCTCAAAATGTCTAAATTTCTTACTCTATTTTTTTCCTATTTCAGCTTATTTCTTCTTTTTGTTTTCAACCTGTTGTATGTATACCAAATTTCTAGAGATATCCATGTCATTATTTAGCAAGTCGACCTTGCACTCCAACACCAAGTCCTGAGATAAGATCGAAGTGAACTTCCTCATCTTATCCTTCATAGAAGACACTAACTCCAGAGCATAACGGGATAACAGATGAAACTTCAAGGAATACCCTTTCACAGTCATTCTGCCTTGCTTCAGATTTGCGAACTCCTCAGCTTTTGCCTCCCTTAACTCCTGAGAAAAGAATCGATCAAGTAAGGCACTAGAGAAGTCATTCCACATAGTTGGCTCAGCACTATCCCTCTCAACTACTCCCACTCCTCATACCACTGATATACAACTTTCTTTAACTATTATGTGGCAAACTCCACACCCTTTGAGTCAGAAACATACATCATTCAGAAGATCTTTTCCATCTTATCTATAAACCCTTGAGGATCCTCTTTAACCTTGAAACTAGTGAAAGTTATGGGAATCAACCTCATGAACTAGCCAACCCTTGTGGCCTTAAAAAGGAGTGATGGAATCAAAGAGCTCAAATTAGCGCGACAGGGAAGCCATCAACTGAGTGAGAAAATAGATCGACTAACAGAACTCAACATTATAAACATCAACCTGAGGTATCAGGGTAGGAGTATTATCATCCCGAGGAGGACTAGTGGGGACTGGTGGAACTCCAGGGAGAAATTAGAAATAGAGACCCTAGATCGGGTCTGTACCTCATAAGCAGGATGAGTTTCATCCACGCTATCCTCAGGCGGGACAGAAGAGTTTCTACGAGAATCAGATCTTCTCGGAGGCATGACCTAAAATGCGAACAAATGGAAATTAGATGAGATTTTAACATCCTAACCCTACAGCCCCAAAGTAGAACACAAGAAAGTAATACATTCTTAAATGCCTCGCAGCATCTTCCTTATATGTGTGGCACACTACACACCCATAAAAGAGACTTTACTTGATACGGCTTTGTGGATACCCAATTGACCATGAACCTAGGAC
>NW_025853166.1:0-2192 GCF_002878395.1 Capsicum annuum | reverse complement strand
CTAGTTTCTGGGCATTTCAAATCCCGCTAGATTACACACTCAAATAGGATATACCAACAATAATTTAGAATATCATGCCAACATTGAAGTCAGGATGTGGGGACTCAGCACTTCCAAATGAGGAGGAGGAGAAGTGCCTATTTCCTACTGAAAGTTCATTACTCAAGAAGCAGATGCCTCCACAACACAAATATGCCACTAGCTAAAAAACAACTTAAAGCAACAACACTTAGAAGTAACACTAGGAGAAACATAAATCTCCAGCAACAATCAAATAAAAACATAACAACCCAATAAACCAAGTAAATATATAAGCATAGCACAAATAGATTTTAACAAATCTTCTCATTGAACAACCACCACTTAAAAGTTGTGACGCAAAAGTTAAGAACAACGAAATCTAAAGGTTCCAAAAGCAAACATCCATTGGAAACATATTGACTACTAATAGAAAGTGTTTATAGCATCAAAATACGAACACTTCTTTACTCAAAGGCCCAAGCATTCTCCCTCCTGACCTCCTTCTCCTCTTCAGGTGTGAAGTTATTCTTGATGTTGAAGGTCTTGCGGGTCTCCTCTGGAGTCTTTCCATTGATCATGTCAGCCACAATCTGACAGGTGAGATCTAGCAGGCTCTTGATGTTTAAATAGTTAGCAGCCTGAAAATTTGCAAGAATAGCATCCATTAGAAATATAAAATAATTTACTAAAAAAAATCAAACATTTAAAGGTTTTAGCTTTAGTAGCATGCTATATTAGCATCAGTGATACAGGAACCATATATTAAATTAAACTACTTGTTAAAAGACCTAGCCTAACAAAAAAACATCACAACAAGAATCTTTGAAGTTAAAGGCTTCCTAATAGGAATAATAATGAAGACTTTAAAGTTAAAGCCTTCCTAATAGGAATAATCAACGAGAATATTTTTACAATTAGCCAAGCAGATAACATCAATCACCCAACATAACAAACAACACATATAACAGATGCAAATATTGTAAATGCAATGCATAAAAACTACAACAGTGGATGGAACCTAAATAGTACACAAAAGAATTAAAAATCAACTTAACACGTGTACACAAACAAGTGAACCCTAAATAGAAAATCAGAAAAATAAGGCAAAAACATTATATACACAAACAATAATATCAAACAGGGAAAAATATTATAAAACTTACCAATGAGCCCTGAACAAAAAATCAGGCAAAATAAACTATCTATCAATCGAATCAGTACCAATTAAAGCTAGAAAATTCAACAATACACAAACAATTAAAGCAAGAGAAACATAACCCATAACCATCACATAAAGGTATAACAATCTATGAACAATAAACAGACTTATAATCCAATAATCAAATAATCAAATAAGTACAACAAAAGTATGAAAATCAACTTAATTTAGACAATTTATACGAAAAATAAAACCAAACTCTAATTACACAACAGTAACACATGTATGATGTTAGCTTATAAATTCAAAATATTAAATCAGACCCTCATTATGCAACAGTTAGACATGTATAAGTGTAACTTATTGTAATACCCCAATCGTTTTTTAAGCCTAAATCCGTCTTTTGAGTGGATATGTATGACTTCTAAAGTGATTGATGTTTAAAACATGTTGTATTTCTCTAATTTCTACTTTTTTTCATGTAGAGCACTGAATAAGATTTCCATCGATACCAATTTCATTGAAATCCAACTTCGGATGAGGGAGTTATAGCCGTTTTACTCAGCGATATCGGATCACCCAGGTCTGACGGTCGACCTGGCAGACCGTCAGGTCCTTGGTGGACCGTCAAGTGTCCCTTCAAAACAAGGTAGTGACCCCTCTTCCTGGTCACCATGAGACGGCCAATATGGTGGACCGTCAAAAGTTGACGGACCGTCAAAAGTTGATGGACCGTCAAGGGGTCCATCAGGTCAAGACCAAATGTCTCATTTCTGGTCCTCGAGTGACGGACAACTTGATGGACCGTCAGTTTCCTGACGAACCGTCACTTCGACCATAACATCGAGGCAGAACGTTCCAGTTTTTGCAATCGAGTGACGGATGATCTGGTGGACCGTCAGGAGACTTGATGAACCACTAGATTGACCGTCACAGGCCCCAATCAGTGAATTTTAGCTTTTTCAAAAGGGCATTTTGGTCATTTCCGATCCTTGTTGCCTTATATATACAT
>NW_025853165.1:0-3802 GCF_002878395.1 Capsicum annuum | reverse complement strand
ATCAGGTAAAATATGTGAGTCATCATAATAAGTTCTCAATTCACTTTCACCTCATTTTTAAATCCCCAAAGAAATCAAATCTCATAACAATTCTCTTTAGAATATATCCATTCAATCTTCCGAAAACAACAGCTTTCTCAACCTCAGTCTTTCAAGCAAATATATTTTCATCTTAGATAGAAGAGTACACACACACACACATTGGGATTCTCTCATAACTGACATAAACCATGTGAGCTACATGGAGTCCAATGTGCAACCCACGTTGGGGAGAGCTATCCTATCCTTGCCATCAGACTAGGACATTAATCATTCATTCACTGGTGATCACTATATAAATCAGCCTCAATTCTGGCTCCTATGGGGGCACATAGTTCTAGGGAAGTACCAAACCCTCTATACCTCCCGTTCGGTGCTAAAGACTATCTCGAACTTAGCTCAGATCTTTTAAAAAGACAATTCATTTTAAAATAGTTCAACAATTCACAACGGGAGCCATCATGCTACCCCTTTCATAGTAAATCAATAAAAGTAGATTTCTTTTCTCATCTCGGGTTAAAAATAACCCTTTTTTACGATCGAAAGGTCAAAGCTTCTTTATCATTTCAATTCATTCAAATTCAAGGTGTTTATAACAAATGATTTCTCAAAAACAACAATCTCAAATAGAGTTCAAAACCCATGTCTCGATATCACATTAAAACTTATCGAGATTCAAGCTTACATCATAAACATATATAAATTTCTTCAAAATCTGAAAATTTCATCTTTAAGCACAAAATATCATTGTTCTTATATAATTCCACTTCTAAAATAATGATAATCTCATAATCTCATGAGGATCAATATAAGATATAAATTCATGCTTCAAATTCATAATAAAACATAAAAAAAATCCTTAACTTCGTAAAAGAAAAATATTTTTAGGCACAAGAACGAAAGGTTGTTCTTGTTGAAAAACCGCACATACCTTAAACTTGAAGCTTTGAATGACTCTCCGAATGACGTAATGCTATTCACGAACTTTTGGGTGTCCCTCCTAGCCTTATTAATGGGGATTCCGAATATGTAAAAATTATAGAATTCCCACGGTTGAATCTCTAGCTATTGGAGTTTTTATGTTGAAACCCTAAAGGTTATTCTTGGTGAATTTTTGGTGAATGAGAGCTTATTTTGGATAATTGGGGTTAAATTCCGTGTTATATACATATATAGGGGTGTTTTTGGCACTTGGAAGTGAGTTATGCGGCACACAACCCATGGAAAACCTTAAGGTGTGAATAGCACACCTTATGGCAGACATTTAAGTGTGCCTCACACTCCTAATCGCACACATTTGATTGGGCGGCGCATTGCCCATCGCACACCCTTACTGCCTTCACGAAAATGGGCATAACTTTTTGCTCGAGTACTGGATTTTCGTGAAATTGGTATCGTTGGAAAGATAATTCAATTATCTAAAATTTGATAGATCTTGGGATGAATAATTCTGTGTATATTAAGAGATATACACTTTTGAAGTTGACCCTTATAGAATCAAATGTCAAACTTTGGATGAATCAATTGGTCTTAGCTCAACCTTGTTCTAGGTCATTGCTATAAACATTTTCCATATCTAAACTACTCCATAGACTAGGATAATGATCATGCAACTTGTATTCACATGACAATCACTTGGATTAGAGCTTAGACACGGAGGAACGATGGTTAGAATTCTAGCACAAAAATACGAGGTATTACATTATCTCCCCCTTGGGAACATTTGCCCTCGAATGTGGATGATTAACCTGAAACACAGAGGAATATTAGTCTTCAAGCTATCATGTGTAACTGATAGAACTAAATCACTAGAACTCAAGAATAATGAGCTACTAAACTGGTCTACAAGTGCATGAATCCTCAAGAAAAATGACTATATGGCTAAGATAGAAATAAGAGTGTCAACTTATTAGTAACCATTACTTTGCATTGGATCTGATCTCATGAGAAAGGATGAGAGGTTTATGACATGAAAACTAGGGATATTACAACATCCCCCTCTTGGGATTGTTCGTCCCCGAATGATAATAATTTGGTAAAAATACTAGGAAGAGACTATGACTCTACATAGGATACTTACGAACTGAATCATAACTTAATATCTAAAACTGAAACTGATGCATGAACTGAGCTGAATCATTAAAACTTCTATCATGAAACTGAATTCTGAGCTAGCTCTACTTTACTTGCTTCAAGGAACTGATACATGTTGAGAGTGGAGGATTCACTTAAAGTGTTCATGATCCATTAATACATCTCAAACTGAGAAGGGATAACTTATGAAAGTGTGAATCGTGAGACAACAAGACTTAGATCATACAAGGGGTATTACACCGTCTGGACTAAAACACTTGAAAAATTGAGATTATGCACTGAAGACTTATGAAATGAGACATGATTAAATTGCCAAATATGAAACATGATGCTTGGATCGAACGTAACTATCTCACAAAATAGCAATACCATGAAACTTTAGATAGTAATACTAGATGAAAAGTTGGAATGTTATAAGAGCTTATCGGCTTGCTTGTTAACTAGATTGCAGGCTATAAGGTCTGAATCATATTGACAGCCCATACTCAAATGGAGTATTTTATCAGGATTTTTCTATGAAATTCTATTAACATTATTGAGTAACGGATTTGGGCATGATCTGAACGAAACATCTGACTAAGCAATCACAACATTGATATAAATCCATAGCATGGAATAAAAATATATAAATCCTAAACTAGGATAGGATTTCTAGGCCGCAGGCAACGCAACTTCTTACTTTCAAGCTTAGCAGCACTTCTAAAATGTTCTCTCAACTATACTATTCCCCTTAAATACCATACTCATTTGATTCAACTTATAATTCTCACATGGGCACTGATAAATCTTTCTACAAGGTCTAAAGTAAGCTAAGTCCTCTCACCAAGGTCAAGACTAACTCGAAATCATAAGATACAACATGCCACTCTACAATACTAGTATAAACCACACGATTCAATATTCTAGATCTTCGTAGAGATCACACCCTAAGTATAATATGCCTTACCACTTCAATGACTAATTCAAAACTCTTGATATGAATTCACTAGCACATATTGCATTCATCATCTTACACCCGACATGACATTCAAGCCTATCATTAAAGTCACATATGAACTTCAAGGAAAAACTAAATAAAGGCATACTTCGTATATTCTCTAAACCTTTATCAACTGCAATTCTCTTGCACTATTCTTAAGAACATACACACAATTTCTAACTAACCATGATATGTATCAAAGACTTGGCCTCAATCTTACTTCACACTTTTGCCTTAGATAGAAAATCATAAATAATCTTTCTTAACGAGGGTCATCAACTCCCTCACATCTAAACCATTGCTTATCCACTATCATCGCCACTATCTTAACATAGAAAGAGGTCACCAAAGGCTAACACATAAGGACCTGAATCATGAAAACTACAACACGTAACTTTAAAACTTATCTGAGGCCAGAGGAATAGAATATCAAAGACATGGATTCATCAAAGAAATCTAAGCTGAGGACATACATAATATAATGTGAACTTTATTAGTATCATGAGTTTTAAAACTGGTCATACTCTAAAACATGAGTTCATACTTATCATGATCTATTCAACATAAGACTGGAGTTCATAGATTCATAAGAGATAACTCGAATCACAGAGTGAAGCTGTTACATGCTTGCTAGAAGATGAGAATGGGATTGAGCACACATGATAGATATAAGCATAGGCCTGTGGCATG
>NW_025853164.1:73409-91718 GCF_002878395.1 Capsicum annuum | reverse complement strand
AGGAACATGTCTCCAACTAACTCCGTAAAACTAAAAACTAACTGAAATAAATAATGAATCAAATCATATTATCCTTGAATGAAGATGACTCACTGTAATTCTGCGACTGGAAATGCTACTGCTACTACTGATCTAGAGATCGTGTCTCCGAACCTATGGTGTAACATAAAAAGAAAGCACCATAGCACAATTGTGTCAGTACGTGGGAATGTACTGAGTATATGAGTGAGGTAGGCTAAATATAAATAGGGTTTACATGCATGAACAATGCTAACTGACTGACTGATATGGACGTAAGAGTACACACATGCATACATAGTAACTAAAATTGTGGGTGCATGATAGCTAGACCTGTATGCTAATACATGGTTTATTGATGACTAACATGACTGATACTATAGTTCTGATAACATGGGCGACTGTATCTGATAGTCCAAAATCTGATGGAACTATCTGAGTTTCATACTGTAAATGAGTCTGACTGTATCTGACAGTCCTGATTTACTAAAATCTAAAGAACTATCTGAGTTCTTTTACTGATACTGATTCTAAAACTCAGGAGGTAGCTGTTTAACCGATATGCCCCTATATGTGCCATTATGGCTAAGCTGGGGTAAAATATCTGCCCTGACTGAAAGGGTGTCAATACCGCGCCACTTGTAAAGACAACTGTGGGTAACCCTCATCTGACAATGTTCCCAAAAGAGAATGGTGTGGCCCTTATCTGACAGTGCTAAGCCACCTCATCAACCCTCATCTAACAGTATTGATGTCTCAACCTATGCTGGATACATGGTTCTGGAACGCAAGGATGACTACTAAGAATCACACCCTGATCTGACAGTATGTGTTCCCATCCTTGGGTTCACTCGGTGCTAACTTCTACTCCCATCTGAAGAGACTGAACATAAATAATTGACTGAACATAAACTGAGCTGACTGAATTCCGTTGATTGATGGAATACTACTGATATCTGATAACTGACTGAGATCATGAGATTTTCCTGAGTCACCTGACTAACTGGATTTTACTGAATTATGGCTTGATTTTGAATATTGTGAAACATGACATGGCTCTAGGCAACTATATTTTTTGGGTACGAATACCCTCAGGACTCAATAGAAGGTAACTGACACACATGTCATGACTTGAGTACGTTACCAACATCAATAATCCATAATATCATAACTTGGGGAATTCCATGAAGTGCATGGATATCATACATTTTGTACATAAGTAGGATTTACAAGTAAGCATGGCATAATCTCATAAGACTAGTTCATGAACATCTCAACAACATTTACAAGACACAATATTAACATGAAAATCATTGGAACATGGGGGAATATCATGAATCCTTGACTTAGTCACAATTTAGCTATATTGCATGATTTCTAGTTCCTTAGGTATTTTATCAAACCCCTTGCATGCACTCTTTTAAGGCATAGGTATATTTATTAATTCGACCATCTTAATCCATCCAAAATTTATGGGTTTCAGCTAACCTATTCACATGCTTCATGAAAACACATCAAGATAGAACCTTGAATCCAAACAACAATTATCAACATGAATATAGTCATAACACGACAAGGAAATCACAATTTATAATTTAAAACATGATTCTTGAGCTGCATGGATGAAAGGGACCATGGATGAACACTACACATACCTTAGATTAAGAATTTGTGAAGATTGATGGAGAAATTTCCTTGAAATAGACTCTTCTATGGAAACCCTAGGGCTTGTTTTGAGAGTTTTGATCTTGAGAGGAAACCCTAATCTTGTGGTTGAGAGTAAACCCTAATCTTGTTGTTGAGAGTGCATGAGAGAACTTTTTGAGAAGTTTAACTAAAGAGAATGGAATACAATATGCTCCTTGAGGGTTATAAGTCATGGGAAGTGAAGGAAAAAGACAAAAATACCCTTACTAAAATGTTCCTCAATTGCAGGGAAAAATTGCTGACGACATTCGTGACAAGCCGTCAAGTTGGTGATAGGCCGTCACGAATTGTCATCACAAAAGGGTGAAATTTTGAGTTTCTGGTTAAGGTTGATGACATTGGTGATAGGCCATCACGGGAATAAAGGATTGTCCCCAAATGTCGTCAACAGGGTCAGAAATCTGCCCAGGTCTAACGACATTGGTGATAAGCCATCACGGGTGTGACGGCTTGTCATAATTGTCGCCACCAGTTTCCCAGCCAGGCATGCTGGAGTAAAATAGGTATATCTCTTTGCTCCGATATTAGATTTAGGAAAAATTGGTATCGTTGGAAAGATAATTCAATTATATATCTATTGGTAGGTTATGAGATCAATAATTCATAGTATAACGAGAGATATGATCATTTGAAGTTGACTATGGCAATATCCTTCTCAAGAATTCAATCGGTAAGGAATGTTTTGATTCGTCTATTAGCTATGAGTTATTTGAGGCCTTAATATGCATAAAACCTGATAATAAAACAAACAAAGCACTAAAATTTAATACTCATGAAGCATGGTTCTAATATTGGTTATAATTTTTAGGGTATTACAATATCTCCCCCTTAGAAACATTCGTCCTCGAATAATGACTGATTGAAATGGAAGAAAAGATAAGACGGCGCATACACTGATCATGCTCAACTGGCACATGATTTTAGGACTAAAATGAATTCTAAACTGAATATAGAACAACTAAACATGCATATCTGATGCATGACTGATAAGCTGAACTCATGAATGCATGACTGATGTTTGGATGAACTAAAATTTCTCGCAATGAGAATGCATATTTGATGCATGATCGCTTGACTTAAATGATACATAAATGCATGATAATCTATGCTATGGTACTTGATACCAAGTTTATACTAGAATTTTGAACATGTAATTGAATAAGCTTAAGGAAAATGGTTACCTTGAGCTAAGTCTGAATTATCGGATAAAAGATGAGGGTACTTGGTTCGCATGTCTGCTTCTGCTTCCCAAGTAGCTCCCTCCACGGACTGATTCCGCCAAAGAACCTTGACTAGAGGGACTTCTTTGTTCCTCAGCCTACGAGTCTGATAGTCGAGGATTTCAACTAGAATCTCTTCATTAGAGAGGCTATTCTGAACATCTATTCTTTGAATAGGGACTACAAATGATGAGTCACCTATGTACTTCTTGAGCAAAGAAACATGGAAGACTGGGTGAACTGAAGTTAGATCTGAAGTCAATTCGAGCTCATAAGCTACCTTGCCGAAGCGACTGAGAATCCTAAAGGGACCGATATATCAGGGACTGAGCTTTCCCTTCTTGCCGAATGTCTTCACTCCCTTCATGGGAGAGATCTTTAGATAGACATAATCATCGACCTCAAATTTGAGATCCTTTCTTCGAACATCCGCATAAGACTTCTGTCGGCTCTGAGCAGCCCGAAGCCTCTCTCTGATCAACTGATCTTTGTTTAAGGCATCGAATACCAAGTCAGGACCTATGACTGAGGCCTCACTAACTTCGAACCAAACGATTGGAGATCTACATCTCCTACCATAGAGAGCTTCAAATGGAGCCATCTGAATACTAGAATGATAACTATTATTGTATGAAAATTCAATCAAAGGAAAGTGATCATCCCAACTACCCTTGAAATTAATTGTACATGCTTTTAGCATATCTTCAAGAGTATGAATGGTCATTTCTTCTTGACCATCTATCTGAGGATGAAACACTGTACTGAGATGAACTTGGGTACCAAGACCCTTTTGGAATGCTTTCCAAAAGTGAGAGGTGAACTGGGTACCTCTGTCTGTGATGATAGATAATGGAACACCGTGTAATCTGACCAACTCCCTAATATAGAGTTTGGCGTAATCCTCAACTGAATAAGAGGTACGAACTAGAAGAAAATGAGCTGACTTGGTTATTCTGTCTATAATGACCCAAACTGAATCATGCTGATGGCTAGTTCTAGGAAAACCCATCATGAAGTCCATGTTCACTTCTTCCCACTTCCAAGTAGGAATGGTGAACTCCTGTATGGAACCACTAGGTTTTTGATGCTCTATCTTAACCTCCTGAAATGTAGAGCACTTAGCCACAAACTCTGCAACGTCTCTCTTCATCCCACTCTACCAATAGATCTCCCACAAGTCACAGTACATCTTAGTGGCCCCTGGATGAATAGAGTATCGCGCACTATGTTCTTCTGCCAAAATTCACTGCCTCAAGTCATCTACACCTTAAACACATAGACGACCCTAATAACAAAGAACACCATCTCCCCCGGGAGAAAACCTCTACTTTTTGACTCTGAACTGACTCTTTTTACTTGACAAGGCTAGGATCTATATCTTACTTCTATTTTACCTCAGAAACTAGAGATGACTCTGAACTATTCTGAACACATACACCACCCTCTGAAGAGTCAACTAAGCAAACGCCTAGTCTGGTAAGCTGATGAATCTCCTAGGCTGTCTTTTTCTTACTATCCTCAACATGAGAAACACTACCCATGGAGAGTCTACTGAGAGCGTCGACCATAATATTGGCCTTTCACAGATGGTAAAGGATGCTCATGTCATAATATTTCAAGAGCTCTAACTACCTTCTCTGACAAAGATTGAGATCTTTCTGAGAAAAGACATACTGCAGACTCTTATGATCTATGAAGACGTCTACATGAACACCATATAGATAATGCTTTCAAATCTTCAAGGAAAAAATAACGGCTGCTAACTCAAGATCATGAGTAGGATAATTCTTCTCATGGGGCTTTAGCTGTCTGAAGGCGTACGCTATGACTTTACCATACTGCATGAGGACATAACCTAATCCCACTCTGGATGCATCAGAATATACTATGAACCCATCTGAACCATCTGGAAGAGCTAGAACTGGAGCTGTAGTGAGTTGAGTTTTCAACTCTTGAAAACTCTTCTCGCAAGGATCTGACCACTGAAACTTGACCTTCTTCTGAGTCATTTTGGACATGGGAGATGCCATAGAAGAAAATCCCTTGACAAACAGTCTGTAATAGCCAACAAAACCTAAGAAACTCCTGATATCTGATAGAGATACAAGGCGAGGCTAGTTTCTTACCGCTTTAATTTTTTGAGGATCTACTCTAATGCCATCATCGTAAACAATATGGCCAAGGAATGTTACTGATCTTAGCCAAAATTTGCACTTGTTGAACTTAGCGAATAACTAATGATCCCTAAGAGTCTGAAGAACAATCCTGAGATAGTCTGAATAATCGCACTCAGTGCGGGAATAAACTAGAATATCATCTATGAAGACTATGACGAACATGTCCAAGTACTGCTTGAACACACGGTTTATCAAGTCCATGAATGCTATAGGGGAATTATTAAGACCAAAGGACATGACTAGAAATTTGAAGTGACCATACCGAGTACGAAAAACTGTCTTTGGGATGTCACATTCTCTAACTTTGAGCTGATGATAGCCTGATATGAGATCTATCTTAGAGAAATAACTGGCACTCTGAAGCTGGTCAAACAAGTCATCTATCCTGGGAAGAGGATACTTGTTCTTGACCGTAACTTTGTTGAGCTGACGGTAATTAGTACACATCCTGAGAGAATTGTCTTTCTTACGCACAAATAAGACTAGTGTTCCCTACGGAGAAATGCTGGGTCTGATGAATCCCTTACCTAAGAGATCCTTTAATTGATCTTTGATTTCCTTAAGTTCTGCTGGTGCCATTCTGTATGGTAGAATAGAAATAGTCTGAGTATCTGGAAAAAGATCAATGCCGAAGTCTACTTCCTTTTCGGGAAGAATGCTTGGAGGATTTTTAGGAAAGACATCTGGATATTTATTAACCACTGGAACTGATTCAAGACTGGGAGATTCGAAACTGGAATCTTTACTATGCATGAGATGGTACACACCCCTCTTAGAAATTATTTTCCTTGCCTGAAGGTTGGAAATAAGCGGACCCCTGAACGCTGAAGTACTATCCTTCCACTCAAGGACGGGTTCATTTGGGAACTGAAACTAAACTGTCCTGTTTCCGCAATCGACTGTGGCATAGCAGGAATGAAGGCAATCCATGCCAAGAATGATATCAAAATCAGTCATCTCTAATTTGACTAAATCTACTGACGTGGATTTCTAAAATATCATAACCGGGCAGTTCCTATATACCCGTTGGGCTATGATAGTTTTACCTATTGGGTTAGAGACTGAAAAGGGCTTTGCTAAAGTTTTTGGATTGATTCCAAAATCACCTACTATGAAGGGAGTAACAAAAGACGAGGATGCACCTGGATCTAGCAAAGCATTAACATGAACATGGAAAATCTATAACGTACCAGTAACGACATCAGGAGAATTTTCCTGATCCTGTCGAGTCTGAAGAGCAAAGAGTTTGTTTGGGCATTGCCCACTAGTAGCACTGGAGTGGCACCCTGCTGGTTCAGGCGACCAAACTAAACTGTGGAATGATTCTGATGACCCTGATAACCCGACTGGGGATAATCTGTGAATCTGTAGCCTGGCTTATCACAATTGAAGCAAACATCACTACTGGATCTGCAAACACCCTTATGGTTCTTACCGCAAGTCTGACATAGGGGATTAGTTAGGGCACTGCTAACACTACCCTGAGATTTAGAGGCTGGTGCTCTATCTCTAAACTTAAGAGCTGGAGCACTGGCTGAAGACTGAATTGGAGCTGAAGACTTGAGACAAAACTGTGAATGGTTTTCTTCCTCTGATTTGGACTGAGCAAAGCTGAAACTTCCTAATCTTGCTCTCTTATTTTGCCTCTTCCTAGCCTTAACCTTTTGCTCCTCTATCTGTTGGGCGTGGGTCATGAGTTTGGATAAGGTCATATCACTATTAAGCATCACAGATCTATACTCATTTACCACACTATCGTTTACCCCTGACACGAACTTGCTCATTTTAGCCCTGATGTCTGCAACCACATGAGGGGCATATTTGGCTAATTGAATAAATCTGAGAGAATACTCTCTAACCATCATATTTACCTGCCTGAGGTTGATGAACTCAAGAACTTTCGATTCTCTCAGTTCTTGGGGAAAAAATCTGTCTAAGAAACCTGTGACAAATTTCTCTAACTCAATAGGACCTATATTATCTACCCTCTCATACTTCCACTGTTTGTACCAAGTATGAGCCACATCTTGTAACTGATATATGGCTAACTAAACACTCTCAACAGAAATAACACCCATGATATCTATGACCTTCTGGACTTAGTCAATAAATTCCTATGGGTCTTTATTAGACTTAGACTTGAAGAAAGATGGAGGGTTCATTCGGGTGAAGTCCCGAATCCTAGCTGCAGCTGAGTTGACTACTGGATTGGTCGGAACGATAGCTGGTCATTCATTTTGGGTAGCTACAGGCTAAGCAAGAGTGGTAAATGTGGTTCTGAACTCCGCATGAGAAATATGTTCACCCAAAGGGTCTTCAGGATGAGGAGCTAGCTGGTTTCTTCTCTTTGGAGGCATGTTCTGAAATAAGAGAAGAACGGATTAGACTAGAATTTTACTTGAGATTATGCTCACTAGCACAACATGGATACTAAAGAAGGGAAACTGTTCCTAAAACATCTCGTAGCCTCCATACATAAATGTGGCGTGCAACACACCCATGTACAAGACTCTACTAGATGCGGCTTTCAGACTTCCTAGGACACTATTGAACCTTAGGCTCTGATACCAATTTTGTAACGCCCTAATTTTTTGAACCAGGATGCTACACGGTGCTCATGAACCTGAAGGGCCACAAGCTAACCCATGACTGATATGTGTACCTGTATACTGCCTAATATAGCATAAAAATGTGGAAACATGTACTGAATGGCCATAAGGTTCAAATCTGAATAAACATCTGATATGACAATATCTGAAAATAGTTTAAAAATACCAAAACAAATCTGAAATAACCGTCTGACATGCTATAGTCTGGAAAGCCTCTAAACTGTCTGAATAAGGAGTTAAAGGAGCATGTCTCTAACTAACTCCATAAAACTGAAAGCTAACTGAAATAAATAATGAATCAAATTATATTGTCCTTGAATAAAGAGGACTCACTATAACTCTGCGACTGGAAATGCTACTGCTACTGCTGGTCTGGAGCTCCTATCTCCAGACCTATGGTTGAATATGAAAAGAAAGCACCATAGCGCAAATGCGTCAGTACATGGGAATGTACTGAGTATACGAGTGAGGTAGGCTAAATATAAATAGGGTTTACATGCATGAACAATGCTAAATAACTGACTGATATGGACGTAAGAGTACAAATATGCATACATAGTAACTCAAATCGTAGGTGCATGATAGCTAGACCTGTATGCTAATACATGGTTTACTGATGACTAACATGACTGATACTGTAGTTTTGATAGTATGGGCGGCTGTATCTGATAGTCTTGAATCTGATGGAACTATTTGAGTTTCATACTGTAACTGAGTCTGACTGTATCTGACAGTCCTGATATACTAAAATCTAAAGAACTATCTGAGATCTTTTACTGAGACTGATTCTAAAATTGTGTGAGGTAGCTGTTCAACCGACATGCCCCTATATGCACCATTATGGCTAAGATGGGGTCCAATCTTTGCCCTGATTGGAAGGGTATCAATACCGCGCCACTGGTAAAGACAACTGTGGGTAACCCTCATCTGACAGTGTTTCTAAAAGAGAATGGTGGGGCCCTTATTTGGCAGTGCTAAGCCACCTCATCAACCCTCATCTGATAGTATTGATGTCTCAACCTATGCTATCTACATAGTTCTGGAATGCAATAATGACTGCTAAGAATCACACCCTCATCTGACAGTGTGTGTTCCCATCCTTGGGTTCACTCGGTGCTAACTTCTACTCCCATTTGAAGAGACTGAACATGAATAACTGACTGAACATAAATTGAACAGACTGAATTTCATTGACTGATGGAATACTACTGATATCTGATAACGGACTGAGATCATGAGGTTTTCTTAAGTTAGCTGACTGACTGAATTCTACTGAATCGTGGCTTGATTTTGAATATCGTGAAACATGATATAGCTCTAGGCACTCAACTATATTTTTCGGGTACGAATACCCCCCGGACTCAATAGAAGGTAGCTGACATACATGACATGACTTAAGTATGTGACCAACATCAACAATCCATAATATCATAACTTGGGGCATTCCATGAAGTGCATAGATATCATATATTTTGTACATAAGTAGGATTTACAAGTAAGCATAGCATAATCTCATAAGACTAGTTCATGAACATCCCAACAACATTTACAAGACACAATATCAACATGAAAATCATTGGAACATGGAGGCATATCATGAATCCTTCACTTAGTCACAATTTAGCTATATTGCATGATTTCTAGTTCCTTAGTCATTTTATCAAACCCCTTGCATGCACTCTTTTAAGGCATAGGTATATTTATCAATTCAACCATCTTAATCCATCCAAAATTTATGGGTTTCAACTAACCTATTTACATGCTTCATGAAAACACATCAAGATAGAACCTTGAATCCAAACAATAATCATCAACATAAATATAGTCATAACACGACAAGGAAATCACAATTTATAATTTAAAACATGATTCTTGAGCTCAATGGATGAAAGAGACCCATGGATGAGCACTACGCATACCTTGGATTAAGAATTCATGAAGATTGATGGCGAAATTTCCTTGAAATAGACTCTTCTATGAAAACCCTAGGGCTTGTTTTGAGAGTTTTGATCTTGAGAGGAAACCCTAATCTTGTGGTTGAGAGTGTATGAGAGAGCTTTTTGAGATGTTTAACTAAAGGGAATGGAAAATAATACGCTCCTTAAGGGTTATAAGTCGTGGGAAGTGAATGAAAAAAACCAAAATACCCTTACTAAAACATCTCTCAATTGCTGGGAAAAATAACTGATGACATTCATGACAAAACATCAGGTTGGTGATAGGCTGTCACGAATTGTCGTCACAAAAGGGTGAAATTTTGAGTTTTTGGTTAAGGTTGAAGACATTATTGATAGCCATCACGAGTGTGACAACTTTTCATAGAATATCATCACCAGGGTCAAAAATCTGACCAGGTTTGACGACATTGGTGATAGGCCATCACGGACGTGATGGCTTGTCACAATTGTCGTCACCATTTTCCTAGCCAGACATGCTGGAGTGAAATAGGCATAACTCTTTGGTCCGATATCGGATTTAGGCAAAATTGGTATTATTGGATAGATAATTTAATTATATATCTGTTGGTAGTTTATGATATCAGCAATTCATAGTATAACGAGAGATATACTCATTTGAAGTTGACTATGGAAATATCCTTCTCAAGAATTCAATCAGTACGGAATGTTTTGATTCGTCTATTAGCTATGAGTTATTTGAGGCCTTAATATGCATCAAACCTGATCATAACACTACCAAAGTACTAAAATTTAATACTCATGAGTTCAAAGCATGGTTATAATATTGGTCTGAATTTTTAGGGTATTACACCGTGTGGGGCTGTTTCGATTCACTAGAATAGTTGCCTTGTCATTCCTCTAATTTTGTTGTTCGAAACACAAAAATCAAAGTCTAGATAAGCCGTGTGAGGCCTTTTTTGATTCACTAGCTACTTGTTGTTCTTGTGTTGGTTGAATATATGTATAGATAAATCTTTTTTCATGAGATTTAGTTGGTAATGAAGTAATACGTCTTTGTGTGTTAGTTTAGTAGAAGGTAGAGAAGGAGTTATTAGTTAAGGTGAATTGTTGTCTACTTGAAGTATGGAAATGGCTAGATGAGCCAGTAAGTTATAATTATAGACTCATGGTTGTTTATGGAATTTGAAGGTAGTCTAAATGTATGTTTGGGTAAGTAAGTGTGATGTGAGAAAGTCGTATAAGTAGATAAGATTGTATGGGGTTATAATGTAAGATTAAGGTTGACCATGTCTATTATGTGACTTTACCCCCCTTAACCTTCTTTTCATTGGTAGTTGTAAACTAGTACTACTTGTGAGAAGGTAGGTGGTAGATTTTAAGGTATAGTAGTAGTAATGTCATAAAGGTGTTTTGGTCGTGGGTAGTATCTAGATAAAATGAGGTATTTGGGAAGAATGTCCCAATTTAATGGACTAGTATATTATGTTGCATTCTTCATTGGTGGTAGATGATTGATGCTAGACTATAGGCTTAAATTTAAATGTAGAATGTGGCTAGTATACATAGTAGTACCATTGAGTTGCTAGGTGGAGAAATAATAGTAGTATTATTCATCAAAGGCTTGGTGATATCCATGTAAAGTGTTAGAATCTAACTTTGAATTTTTGAAGGTTGAACCAACAAAAATAAGAGTTGAAGCGCTATAGGGTGTGCACTCCGACTATGGGGATACTTAAAAGGATTCGAAGTTAGTAAGTGTTCAATTATTATGTGATTGACTTCAGGGGCTATAGAAAGATAGAGTGTGTCTCAGAAGGTAGGATTAGCAGTAGGTTTTCCACTTCTAGGTATAGCCATTCGGGTTAAGTTTTATTAATTACGTGTATTGTCGTATTCCAGACCCCAGAGTCCATGACTGTAGTTCAGTTTAGAGTATATTAAGGGATCTCTCAAACTTAAGATGATGGCTTAAAGATATGGGGGAGATCATAAAACAAGAGACCAAGACAGGCTCTCAGATTCTAGTAGTGATGTTAGTATGATATACAACATCAGAAAGTGAGGGTGAGGCTTAACCCATTCTTATCTCAGTATTTTCAGTTATCCTAATACCTACTCATGACTTACGTTTTAGTTCCATGATCATGGTTCATGTTCATGCATATGATAAAAAATTATGTACTCTTCCAGTCCCAAAATAAGGAGTTCCAGTTCATTCAGTAATCAGAATCACATTCCATATGTTATGAACTCCAAATTGAGGTCATGCAGCTCATGACTCATGTACTTACGCTTTATAGTGTACTCAATTCCCACAACTCATGCTACATTCCAAATGATTGGAGAGATTCAACTTATATCCAGGTATGCCCTCAATTCAGTTCACTCTAATGAATCCCCAATGTTGATTTGCTGTTCCTTAGGCCTCAGTTAAGTGTCAAGTCTCATATAATATCCTTCCATACTTTAAGGTCTTATGTTCTAACCTTTTAGTGACTCCTCCTTATGTAATGACAGTGGTTATGAGTGAATGTTTTCTTGTTGATAGAAGATCATTGTATTCTTGTTTTAGAGAAGGCCATAAGTGTGAAGTAAGATCTGGGGCCAAGTCTTGAATACATGTGATGGTTAGTGGAAATTGGTGTGTGTATGTTCTTGGGGTAGCGCGTGGGAGTTATATTGATAGTGGTTTAGAGAATATGTGAAGTATGTCTTTATGGGTGTTTATCTTGAAGTTCATATGTGGTTATAAAGATAGGCTTGAATGACTTATTGGGATTTAAGTGGAGGAACGCAATATGCGCTAGTGAATCCATAGTAAGAGATCAGAGTTAGTCGTTGAAGTGGTAAGGCACGATATACATAGGGTGAACTTTAAAAGGATATAGAAGGTTGAATCATATGGTTTGGACTAGTATTGTAGTGTGGCATGTTGTAGTTTGTGAATTGGAGTTAGGCTTGATCACGGTGAGAGGATTTAAGCTACTATAGACATTAATATAAAGATTTATAAATGCCCATATGAGAGTTATAAGTTGAATCAAATGTATATGGTATTTAAGGAGAATAGTATAGTTAAGGGATATTCGAGAAGTGTGCTAAGCTTTGAAGTAAGAAGTTGTATTTCCTAAGGCCTGGTAATTCTATCCTAGTTTATGAGCTATATGTTTATATTCCATGCTATAGAGTGATTTCATTGTTGTGATTCCGTAGTTGGATGAATTGTCAAGATTTTTTGCTCCCTAATAGTACTAGAACTTCTTTAAAGAAGGTGTGGAAGAGATACTCCAGTTACATATAAGTTTCCAGTATAGTTCAGTCTGAATAGGCAGAAATTTAGTTTAACAGTCAGGCAGGCAAGTTGCTGTGGTTTTCCACCTTTTCACCCGGTCCTACTATCTGAAGTCTCATGCATATGAACATCCTAAGAGATAATCTATTCCATCCATGTAAATTTCGAATCCAGTTGAGTCCAAGCATCACGTTTAAGATTCAACTATTTAGTCATGACTCAGTTCATAAGAGTTCAGCGCATAATCTCAAATTTTTCTGAATATTTTAGCTCAGACAGTGTAATATCCTGGTACAATCTAAGTCTTGTTACCTCAATATTAGTAGTTTCCTAAGTTATCACTTCTTAATTCAATATATATGATTGGATCATGAACACTTCAAGGGAATCCTAAACTAATCAGCTCCTTAAAGCAAGTAAAGTCAAGTCAGCTCAGAATTCAATTTCATGATAGAAGTTAAATGTTTCAACTCAGCTATATCACTTCTTAGAATACATATCATGTCCATGTTATTCCATACCTTTAATACTTCGACATTCCTAACCATCATTCAAGGACGAATGATCCCAAGGGGGAGATAATGTAACACCCCGCATTTTGGGCTAGAACGACAACCATCATTTCTATGCGTAGATGATCCAAAAGACATAAATCCAATAAAAATATAGTGTGTTAATCATTTATGTAGTGTGTGAATCTAGTTGGGCATGATTCAAGATCATAGAGGTCCCTTAACTCAAGGACTAGTTGAAAGCTTTCCTATCGTTCAAGTTTTAGTGAGCGTCAAAACTTGGATTAACTTCAATAGACCATAACTCCTTGTATATGACTAACTGGGGGGCCTACTATATATCAAATAAAAGGTCTTTGAGTCCTCTTTCCAACTCCACCCATTTTTCCAAAATGGAGTAGAAAGTTATGCTTATTTTACTTCGAAGTGTCTATTTTCCAAAACGTGATGATGAGGCTGGCGACTTATCAGCTGTGTGATGTCCCATCAGACCTGGTCATCAGCCTAAGGCAGTGATCAGTGAAAACCAGCCCAAAAGTGATGACTTATCACCTGAGTGACAACCCGTCAACCCTGGTCATCAACTGATGTAATTATGCAATTTTTTGGGTTCCTTTGGGGTATTTTGGTCTTTCCCTCACTCCAAAAATCTTTCACACGAATTAAATCACCCCTTAAGCATTATTAACCAATCACTATTAGTTTTACAACATCAAAAACTTCCTCTTCACTCTCAAAATAAGATCAAACTAGGGTTTTCTCCAAGAACAAGAAATTCAAGAAAATCAAGCCTTAAGTTCAATATTTCCAAGGAATGAATCGAGATTTGAGTTCTTCTCTTTAAACTAATTAATTTGAGGTACGTGGAATTTATCCTAAAAACTACATGGGCTTGGAAATAGTAGAACATGATTTAAAGATTTTCAAGCATGATTTTAGAAAGGGGTTTTGAAATACATGATTTTATTATGCAATATAAATGTTCAAATGCATTGTTGATTTGGCCCTTAGGCCTTTCCCCTTAAATTGATTTACATGTATATGTATGAAAAATTCAGATTTGAATATTGTTTGAGAGCATAAATTATGAAATCCCTCTCTTGTGGTGACTTTAAATCTGTGATCTTATTGTGAATGATTTGATATGCATGATTTATGCTTTGAAAATAGTTTACTCAAATACCATAGTATTTTTAGTATGATTTAGAGATTTTGAGAGGGAGTTTCTTGATATAAATGTGTTTTGTTAAAGAGAGAAAGATTTGCATAAGATTAAGAATTTTGACATGACCACCTTGTATCATTTGAAATGTTGTCAAAGAGAGTTGCACACATATGTTTACATGTGTATTTAAGGAAAGGGTGCTTCGAACTAATTTATTGATATGGTGGTCCCAAATTTATGTTTTGGAAATAGAGATTCTAATATACTAATAATTGCTCAGAGATGTGACTTTCAAGTCAATGGTGTGATGATACCATAAGTATGTATGCCATAACAGAGTATGTTTTCAGAATATGTTTTCAGAGAATGCATGTTTTAAAGAGTTAAAAATGGGTATAAAGAGGGTTAGGTGGTTATCCGAAAAAGGCTTGAGTTCAAGTAACTCTTAGCCTAAAACAGTATTTGCCGATATGGGCAGATTATTATTGTACGTTGGCGACAGCCATGTGGCGTAGTAGATTCAGAGACTCTGACCTTTGCGGCAGATTTGGGTTGGGGACTTGGCTGCCGAGTTAATGGCAGATTCCATAGCCCGTGGAATTACAGAATTGTAGGGTATACCACCTAGCGCAAAAGTAAAACAAAGAGTGTCACAGAGTTCAGATGATTTTACAGAGTCTTTCGAAAATGCCCATGAGATTTCTTACTATATGATATGTTTATGAACTATTTTAAGTAGCTCTCATATATGTTGAATACAAATTATTATTTTGGATTGGCTATGCATACCAGTACATTTGAATTGATCCCCCTACCTCCCAGGGTCTAAAGTTCAGTTCAGAGGTCCTGCTAAGCCACCGAGTTTTCAGATAGCAATGATGTGTGCAGTTGGTGAGCCTTCTTTATTTCAGAAGGCCTATGTATTTCAGATTATGTTACTTATTGTGGTTTTAGTCTACTGGGGGCCTTGTCCCAGTTTTCAGATAGTTGTTATTTCAGATGTAGTAGAGATTTCGCAGACTGACTCAGATGTTGTTTTGTTGATATTGGGGTTTTATCCTTCATTGTTAAATTAAATTCAGAGTATGACCATGTTTCCGTATTCGATTATATTTCCACATTTTCTTTTATTATATGAATGTTGTGCATGATTACCAGATAGAGAAGGGCATTCTGGGCCTTCGTGGTTTGGGATATCCATCACGACCAGGTCCCAGTTCGGGTCGCGACACTATGTAGGTATTTTGTGTGTGATCTGTTCATCCCAATGTGAGGTGGTTTATGTGTAAAAAAATATAATTTTGCCAGTGGAAAAAGAGGAATCCACGTGACTTGGGATGGGGTCTAGAGTGGTATATGGGTAGGGGTAGGGTGTGGGTGGTGATGTATCAGAAGTTGATGCGACCATTATTTAAAGAAAGAAATAGAAAAAGAAGGACAACAGAATTGGAGAGTCGAGTGAGGTCCCTTCGAGGTTCCGGTACGCAGCTCTGTTATTACATTAAAAATGAAAATTATAGCTAAAACATAAATGAAATTACAAAAATCCTATCGATTTAGCTTCTTTTTGACTCTTGACTTGAGTTTCATCATCCTATTCTTCAGGTGGGCTCCTGATTTGGAATTTCTTAAACTTGTTGCTTGACTTTTAATTTCTTCACCCTGTTCTCCGAGCGGGTTCCTGACTTGCTATTTTTTAATCTATTGACTTTCAATTTCTTTACTTTTTTGCTTGACTTTCAACTTCTTAACCTTGTTTCTTGACTTTCAATATCATCACCCCTGTTCTTCAGGCGGGCTCCTGATTTGCTATTTCATTACTCTATTCTTCAGGCGAGCTCCCGACTTTCAATTTCCTTACTCTGTTCTTCAGGTGGGCTTCTAAGTTGTAATTCCATCACTTTGTTCTTTAGGTGAGCTCCTGACTTGAAATTTCATCACCCTGTTCTTCAGGTGGGCTTTCGACTTTCAATTTCACTACCCTGTTCTTTAGGCTGGCTCTTGACTTAAAATTTCATCACCCTGTTCTTCAGGAGGACTCCTGACTTGCAATTTCCTCACTCTGTTCTCTGAGTGAGCTCTCAACATTAAATTTCATCACCCTGTTCTTCAGGCGGGCTCCTGACTTGAAATTTCATCACTATATGCTTCGGACGAGCTCTCAACTTGCAATTTCCTCACTTTACTCTCTGGGCAAGCTCCCGACTTTCAATTTCATCACCTTGTTCTTTAGGCAGGCTCCTGACTTGAAACTTCATTACTCTATTCTCTGGGTGAGCTCCCAACTTTTAATTTCATCATCCTGTTCTTCAGGCGGGCTCATGACTTGCTATTTCATCACTCTGTTCTTCGGGCGAGCTCTAGATTTTCAATTTCCTCATCCTGTTCTTCAGGTGGGATCCTGACTTGCAATTCCATCACTCTATTCTTCGGGCGATCTCCCAACTTTCAATTTTATCACTCTGTTCTTCAGGCGAGCTCCTGACTTGCAATTTCATCACCTTTTTCTTTAAGCAGGCTCCTAAAATCAAAGTGAAAACTAGAACGAGATTATCCCAAACAAAGATTATGATAGAAAAAGATTTCATTTTTTGAAAAATAAAGTCCCATTTTCTAGGAGGGTTCTGACCAAAAAGTAAGTTCTCTTTTTTTAGTAGGGTCCTGAACATGAAGTAAATTCTCGGATATGCTTTCCTAACGGCAGCTGAACTTAATGAACAAAACTTTACCCCTGTTTCATCAAAGAAAAATTTGTCAGTTGAAAAGTTAGCGGTGGTTTGCAGGATTTGGCTTTCCATACATCTGCTGCAACACTTGTTTCTTTCATCTTTGCTTCAGATTACCGATTTTACCCTGTCTTGTTGCATCATTGACCCAAACCCAGATCAAGGGAAGTGACTTTGCACCAAATATATATTTTACCCTGCCCCTGAGATGTACCCTTTGAAATCTGAATATTTCCATGCATCCAAGGACCTGTCGGTCGATGAACTTTCTTTGCTTTATTTTGAATTATGATCATGTTTCTTTCCTGTGCTGGTCCTTGGATTTTCCTCATGCAATTGGGAATACTAGTAGCAAGTTTTGAAATCCTTTCTCGCTTGCTTTGACACAGACATGACTCAAAATGTAAAGAAATGACAATGATTTTTATTTTGATAAATGACATAAGAAAAGAGAAAAATATGAATATGAAAATGAAAGAAAAAGGCAATGTCCCACTTTCAAAAATAAAACTTATCGGAATACGGCAACCAACTCCAATGATTTTGACATGCATCTTAGATTAAGCTTCCTGATCTTTCTACCCAAACTTCCCATTTGTTGTTGAGTTTATGCCTTTGCCACTGAGTCGCTTCTTCAAACTTATTGGACTCATACACCTCATTCAATTGAGGACATCTTGAAGATTTTTGCCAACAAGCCTCTTTCCTTTTCATTTTCTCAAACTCGCCATTGTCTTACGGTGCCCGTGGGTGTTTTCACCAATAAGAATTTCTCATTTTTGTTTCTCTCGACTCACCATCGCCTTACAGTGCTTGCAAGGGTTTTCACCAATAAGACTCTCTCATTTTTATTTCTCTCAACTCACCATCGCCTTATGGTTCTCGTGAGGGTTTTCACCAATAAGACTCTCTCATTTTGTTCTTCATGTTTCCCCACGATGATGTGAAAAATATAATGCAAAAA
>NW_025853164.1:57141-70409 GCF_002878395.1 Capsicum annuum | reverse complement strand
ATCCAATTGGATGGACATTTGAAGGACATGAAACAATATCCCATGTGTCATTTTCTTTGAGAGCCAAAAGTTCTTCCTCCATTGCCTTCTGCCAACATTCATGCTTAAAAGCTTGTGAGTAACAAGTTGGAATAGAAATTGTGGATAAAGTAGATGAAAAACCATACCAATTAGGAGTACGAGCTACTCTCGTAGATCGTCGAGTGAGCTCAAGAGGAGCAGGCCTTGAAGAATTCTCAGATTCTAGTTGTGGTGAAGTTTCAGGTGGCGGATCAATATCAGGAGGGGATAAAGTTGGCCGCCGATGTTTGTACACAAATCCAAGTTTGAACCTCTTAGAAGAAGATGACAAATCTTCAAAAGTAGGAAGAAGAAGAGAAGCAGGAGATGACTCAACATGAGTAGGAAAAAAATACTGATTCTCAAAGAAAACAACATTTCTAGAAACATGAAATTTATTAGAACATGGATCATAACAGAGAAAATCTTTTTGTGAAGTACTATAACCCATAAAAACACATTTAGTAGACTGAACAGAAAGTTTATTATGCTGAGAAGGAGGAAGATGCACAAAACAAATACAACCAAATGTATGAAAATTATCATAGTTTGGACTTTTATGATAAAGACGAAAATATGGAGACTCAAGATTTAACACTTTAGATGTTAGCCTGTTAATTAAATAGATAGCAGTAGACAAAGCTTCAACCCAATATTTAGATGGGACAAAGGACTCAATCAATAAAGTACGAGTGACATCTAAAAGATGACAATTTTTACGCTCAGCGACCCCATTTTGTTATGGTGTATATGGACAAGAGCGTTGTGAGACAATTCCTTTGTCAATTTTTTTTTTTTGAATTCATTTGACATATATTCTCCACCAGAATCAGAACTTAATAATTTGATACAAGTAGAAAACTGAGTCTCAATGTAAGCCAAAAATATCTTGAACATGGAAAATACTTCAGATTTGGTACGAAGAAAATACACCCACGTAAATTGACTATAATCATCTATGAATGTCACAAAGTACTTGAACTGAGCATGAGAAACAATTGGTGAAATACCCCAAATTTGATAAATGAGACAACATAACAAAATTTGGATGTCCTAATTGGTTATGCCAAAGCTAAGTCTTATTAGCCATAGAAGTACAAGCAAAAGATATAATAGGAGGAATGAAAAATTGTATAGGAAACAATCTTCCAACTTTAGGCCCCTTCACGATTATCATCCCCAACACCTGATCCTGCAGAAGACAACCATTACGAGAAAAATTTACATCACAATTGTCATCAACCAATTGTCCAACTGAAATAAGACTAGTTGAGAGCTTCGGTAGGTATTTTGGCATAAACAATATCTGTAAATTCAGCCCATAGGTTCTGAAATTCAGAATAATAATCCTGAATAGAGTAATTAGCAATTTCATACTCTAAGTAAAAGCGCCGGGTAATATTATCTTGGTTGTAAACCTTTTGTAAATAATCCCACATGGCCTTAGCTGTCTTGTAAGGCCTGAGATTAGAAACAATAAGAGGATCAATTAACCCTAAAAGCCATGTCATCACCCGAGCATCTTTAATTTTCCATTCACCTAACTTTGTAGGATCAGTAGAAGCTGGATCGGCTCCATCTATATGGCCCCATAGTTCTTTTCCGGTTACAAATAACTGAAATTGAAACTTCCATGACGAAAAATTCTTTCCAGTGAAACGAACACCGAATGATTCAAACTGATATGAACTCGTACTTATGAAAACTAGAAACACTAATTGAAAAAGAACATCTAAAATAACCAAGATTAAAGTCCTAGGTGGTAATTGTCAAGGAACAATCAACAAAAACAAAAATTTTCAAAATAAATTTTGAAAGAAACCACAAATGAACTCTATGAAACAAGACAACCAAGAGAAGTCTTTGATACCATGTCAATTTTATGCTGAATGCCTCTCAATATTGATAGTCTTGTCATTAAATAGAAAATATTCAATGATTACATCCCTAAAGATCCGTCTTACTATCCCTAAAGATCAGCTTTTCTATCCCTCTAAATCCGCTATTCTATCCCACCAAATCTGCTCTTACTAAAGTCACTATTATTCTCTTTAACTACTAAATCAAATCTATGTAATTACACTAATATACAACAATATATGATTACATTAATATACAATATTTACATCATGCTAACAATTACCTAATTTGGGACGTACTAAATAAATGAAGGCAGAGGGACTAATATATTTACAAAGAATAACTCGTGACAGGTTAGGAGAATAAGCTGTCTTAAATTATTGTAATTAGCAATTGTTGATAAATTTAATATTTACAATAGTTTAGGGTATTTTAGTAAACTTATGAGTTACAATACTACACGATACAGTCAATCAAACAATAAAATGTTGTTAAACAATAACAAACAATACAATCTATTCAAACATTGGATCGATAAAGCAATACAGTACATTATGAAACGATATGTAATATTGATCCAAACAGAGTGTTAGTCGCATGTTTAACTAATACAACCTTTTTGTGTTCTCATTCTTTCCCTCCTTACACCTTTTAGAGTATCCAGGTCACCAACGAAACAAAATAATGGCTCTGAATTTTGCACTACGATCAGACTATGTAAGATTAGAAAAGTTTTCGAATTTGTATGCAAAAGGATTTGACTATGAGCCTCTTGGATTTTGTAGTCATACGGTTAAGATAATGCGTGGTCTATATTTTGGAAATAATGAAAACTCTGAATACCTGTTGACATACATTAGAACATCAAATGATTTATTTGCATTTACACCACTTGGTGTGCATTACGATGCAGTCTTGACTCGAAGAAACCAAAATCGAGGTATCTATACATTTAGAGTTCAAGGATTAGTGATTTGTTTCCCAGTGACAAGAAACCAAATGCAACTCAATTTTACGACAGTGACAATGAATTAGCAAACAGAATATTTGGTATACTTATTGAACGTGTTTATTTATCATTTTTTCTCTTCAGTTTTTGGTCATTAACTGATTTGTAAATTGTTAGTAGTATGAGTTCCTGCCTTTCTGTAATTTTCTGACTTGAGCTCGTGCTTTTCTGTAATATTCTGAAAATTGGCATCCAATAATGCCTCTTTTAGCCTTTAATAACTTCACTTACCCCATGTTCATCACTATTAGCATCCAATATATTTACTATTAACGTCTTTAGTCTTCTTAAATCTCTATTCCAAATGTGGACACAAGGATTGCAGGTGGTATGTGCTTCATTCTGTTATTGGTATGGACCACACTGATATAGGTATACTCAACTACGAACTTTGTCGTACTAGCGTCTTTCTACATCTTCATCAGTTTTTGTAATTTTAACTTTGGTTTTCTTTTCTGTTAGTTATGTCCGTCAGTGTCTCATCGCTTCATATCCCTTCTAATTTTATGTAACACCCCGTAATATTCTTGACTTGATGCCTCACCTCATAGCATGCTAACAAGCTAATCATCTGAGAATTTCTGGAGTGTCAAAAGGACTTAGCCATGTTTTGAGCTCTAAAATTTCAATGATTTAAAAATCAATCGTCCTGACCACGAGATGTGGATTTTTAAGTTGAATTATGTTCGGGAGTGTAACGGGGATGTCCCAGAGAAGTTTTGGAATTTTCGGACAAGGGACGGAGTGTGTTTGGATGTTAAAAACAGTGGCCCGACATGAAGTCATCACGCCGTGTCGATGATCGCATCGATGAAACAGTGGCTCAACGCGATATCGACGCGTCAGGTGCCTAGTTCACATTTTTCTTTTAAATTCCAGGTTAGGAGGGGTATTATGGTCTATTTTCCTCATCTAAACTCAGTTATAATACGAAATTAAAATGTGTTTAGGGCAAATTACATCAGAAAATACTCATATTCTCTCAAATCAAAACCCTAATCCTTTCCCCAATGATCAAGAGTTAATCCTTAAGGTCAAGAATCCCAAGAACTTAATCAAGATTTGGGTTCCACTTTCCCTCCTAAACCAACTAAGGTATGTGGGGTTGTCCTAATCTCATGGGCATGACTTTGATACGAATTTAAATAAGTTTTTAATAATTACTTAAGTACGTATACGATTATAAGTGGGATTTCATTTTAACACCAAAAGCATGCATTGTGATATGGATTTGAGAAGAATATTGAAAGATCATGGGGTTTTTTTTCATATAAATCTTGATTGTTGAATTTGTGGATGTGCTTTGGATTTTAAAAGGTGTTGTGAATATGAGTTGTGAATCTTTTAATCCCCATGATGATGTGTATGTACCCCATATGATACTAATGTTAAACTATTGAGAGCATGAGTTTTATAAGCTCTTTTTATCATGAAAATTGTGTTTAGCTAATGTTGTGCTACTTTATAAATGATGAAATTTCTTGACTATTTACGTGTTGGTTATCAATATGCATGTGTTGGGTGAATGAGAGTCTTATTGGTGTTCTTAAAAATGATTTGCATAAGAAGTGCTGAGAATCGATGTGATACAAATGACTTGCAAGTCAGGGTATGACGATACCCCACGGAGGATTTTCCTCGAATGAAAAAGGAAAAGAATGTTGTGTGTATGATGCATGTTTTCGTATAATAAACTTAAAATTTGACCAATGTGTGCTCGATGGTTACCCAAAGAAAGCACCAGTCAGAAGACTTTATGCTAGAAATCGTGATTTAACGACACGGGACATTGGTACCCTGCTATGTGATCTTGTGGATCTAATGTTATGTCGTCCCAATTCGGGACCTATGGTTAGGAGCCCAGCTTTGTGATCTTGAGCCCAACACGATATATTAACTTGACTGGGGCTTGAGGCACCCTGCTGGTGATTTTGTGTGTCCTCCCCCCTACTAGTACTCCAATCTTAGCAGCAAACGAAGATCTACCAGTCGGTGAAAGTATGAACTTATAGGGTGTACCATCTAGCTCAATAGTGCTGAAGAAAACATGAATCACGTCAGACAGAAAGAAATGTGTTGAAACTCATGATAGTATGCCCATGTATTTTCAAATAATTTTCATGACAATATGTTTTATAAAAGCTCTCACCTATGTTGTATAAAAGTTATTTTGTTTATGGATTACTCTACATTACAGTACATCTGTATTGAGCCCCTATATTTCAGGGTCGGAGGCTCAGTTAAGGGGTCCTGCTAAGCCGTAAATTTATCAGATAGTAGTTACAGTTGGTGAGCCTTCTT
Source organism: Capsicum annuum (assembly GCF_002878395.1). NCBI lineage: Eukaryota > Viridiplantae > Streptophyta > Magnoliopsida > Solanales > Solanaceae > Capsicum > Capsicum annuum. Next base: position 65,179 of record NW_025853164.1, on the reverse strand, counting down.
TATTTTGGAAGGCCTGTTTCTTTTTGGACATTGTTATTTATTTTGGTTTAGGTACGACTTGGGGCCTTGTCCCAGTTTCAGACAAGTTGTTAATTTCAGATGTATTAGAGATTTCGCAGACTGAAATAGATGTTGTCTAGATATTGATGGATTTCTTTTTGTATTATTTTATGTTCTGCATTTTCCTTCATATTATATTAAAGTGTGTATGATTGCCATATCGAGAAGGGCGCTCGGGCCTTCACGATTTGGGATGCCTGTCACGGCTAGGGCCTCGTCTCGGGTTATGACAAACTTGGTATCAAAGCATGATTCATGATTCTAGGGTGTCTGCGAAATTGCCTCGGGTAGAATCCTATTTATGGGAGTGTAGCGCACCACACTTATAAGTAAGAGGATACCAGACATTTAGAAATATCTCCCTTCTTTGTGATTTAGTTTGTGCTGTTGAGTCTGCACGTCCTCTAATTAATGGTCTCTTGTATTTCAGAAAAGCTATCATGCCTCCACGCCGTTCTAATGAATATAATACCCAAGCTAAGGATGTTTGCCCTACTCATGAGATGAGGACTCAAAATAGGGCTCATACTCCTGAATTCGTTGCTGCTCCGGGAGTCCCTCCTATTCAGACTAGCCCACCTAGGGCACCTAGGGCTCCCCGGTCTGGGACTAACCATACCCAACCTTCCCAGAGAGATATCAAATGCTGAGTTCAAATAGTCGATGCATATGATTGCATAGTTGGTGCCTTCTCAGGCCCGATGGTCGGAGGATATTAGGTCTGATTCTAGTGCATTCGAGACCACGTGGGTTGGCCAGTTCATGAGGCTTAACCCACCTAAGTTTATGGGTACAAAGGTGGAGGAGGGCCCACAAGAGTTTGTGGATGAGAAAGAGAAAATTTTTCGGGTATGTATGTGGATGAAGTAAAAGGGGTTGAACTAGAGGCTTATCAGCGGATGGAGGCGGCAAATCAGTGGTACAACGAATGGGAAGGTTCGAGGGGAAATAATGCTGAGACTTCTGTATGGGGCAAATTTGTAGAAGCTTTCTTGGACCAATTATTTCTTCAGGAGTTGATACACTCTAAAATTCAATCAGCTATCCCGTTATGCTCTGGAAATGGAGAGAGACATGAGGGCATATATGAGAAAATTTGCATCTGGTCTTTTGGATGACTTGGTATTGGAATGCAAAAGAGAGATGCTAAATAGAGATATGGACTTTTCTAGGTTGTTCGTGCACATGCAGTAGATTGAAGAGCAAAAAAAGAGACTGGCTGAGGCAAGAGAGAAAGACAGATAGGCCAAGAGGGCCATATCTTTAGATCAACACTACAGTCAACGTTAGGATAGAGATTGGGGTAATAGGTGGTCGAAGAAAAAGACTTGGGGTAATGCACAACTTTCGGCCATCGCCCCAGTGCCTAGGCCTCCGTGTGATCAGCGATCTTTTTATCCTCAGGCTAATAGTGGTTGGAGGATGCAGGACACCCATTCCCAAGGAAGCATAACTCAGCCCGCTAAGTCATTTCCTCGTTGTAGTATCTGTGGGAAGAAACACCCGGGGAAGTGTTACTTAGAGAGGAGGAATTGTTACTTTTTTAGTAAAGTGGGCCACATTCAGAGAGATTGTCCTTCATTCGGAGGTAATGCATGGGGGCTAAGTCCCAATCTGCCTCCACAGCTCCTCCTCCTAAAGGTGCTACTTCGTATTGTGTTACTTGAACTAGAGTCTACCTTGTCTTATGTGACCCCCTATATGGCAGCCAATTTTGCTTTTGAGCTCGAGAATATTTTTGAACCCTTTTCTATTTCTACTCCTATTGAGGACTCTGTTATGGCTAGAAGGGTGTACAAAAATTGCGTTGTGTCTATATGTAATCGTGATACTGTGGTGAATCTGGTAGAGCTTGATATGGTTGATTTTGATGCTATTTTTGGGATGGATTAACTTTATTCGTGCTATACTATACTAGATTATAGAACCCGAAGGGTCACTTTCTCCTTTTTGAATAAACCAGTGATAGAGTGGGAGGGGTATTCTTTAGCACCTAAGGGGAAATTCAACTCTTATCTCAGAGCCTAAAAACTTATATCTAAGGGTTGTTTGTATCATCTAATTTGGGAAAAAGATTCTAATACTGAAAGTCCTTCCCTCCAGTCGGTCCCCGTAGTTAATGAATTTCTGGAAGTTTTTCTTGATGATCTCCTAGGGATAACACCTGATAGGGAGATAGATTTTGGCATTGACTTATTGTCAGACACTCGTCCTATTTCTATCCCGCCATACAGAATGGATCCTACAGAGTTGAAAGAGTAGTTAAAGGATCTTCTTGACAAGGGCTTTATTTGTCCTAGCATTTCTCCCTGGGGTGCACCCATGCTCTTCGTGCATAAGAAATACGGTTCCCTCCGTATGTGTATAGACTACCGTCAGCTGAATAAGGTCACTGTTAAGAAAAAATACCCTCTTCCTAGAACTGATGATCTTTTTGACCAACTTTAGGGTGCTAAGTATTTCTCAAAAATAGACCTCAATTTAGGGTATCATCAGTTGAAGTTTAGGGAGGCTGATATTCCCAAAACAACTTTTTGAACCCGATATGGCCATTGTGAGTTATTAGTTATGTCTTTCGGACTGACTAATTCTCCTGCTGCTTTCATGGACCTTATGAATAGAGTATTCCATCAGTTTCTAGACCTGTTTGTCATAGTCATCATTGACGGCATCTTAGTCTATACTAAGAGTGAGGAGGACTATGCCAACCACCTTCGAATCATCCTTCAGACCCTCAAGAATCATAAATTATATGTAAAATTTTCCAAGTGTGAATTCTGGCTTAGTGCTATTGCTTTCTTGAGACATATTATGTCTAGTGAAGGAATTAAGGTTGATCCATACCCACGACTCCAATCGATATTCAGAGTTTTTTGGGTTTGGCAGGGTATTACAAATGGTTCGTAGAAAGTTTTTCTTCCATAGCTATTCCATTCACCTAGTTGACACAGAAAAAGGTGAAATTCGTGTGGTCTGACTCATGTGAATGTAGCTTTGAGAAACTAAAAGCTAAGTTGACTACTGCACCTGTTTTGACTCTTCCTAAGGTTCAGAGGGTTTTATTATATACTGTGATGCGTCCCAAATGGGACGGGTGTGTACTTATGTAGCATGGCAAGGTGGTAGCTTATGTATCTAGGCAGTTGAAGGTTCACAAATGAAATTACCCCACCTATTACTTGGATTTAGCAGCTTTATGTTCGCACTTAAAATCTGGCTGCATTATCTTTACAAGGTACACGTTAATATTTTAACTGACCACAAAAGTTTACAGTATGTTTTCTCATAGAATGAACTGAGTTTGGAACTGTTGAAGGATTATGACATGAGCCTGCACTATCATCTGGGCAAGGCAAATATGGTGGCCGACGCTCTTAGCAGGTTGTCAATGGGCAGTCTTGCTCATATTGAGGAAGGAAAAAGGGAAATGGTGAAAGAAATTCACCGGCTAGAAAATCTAGGGATTCGACTGTTGGATTCTGAAGATGGAGGAGTAATTGTTCATGATATAGATAAATCTTCCCTATGTGCTGAGGTTAAGGAGAAGCAGGCCGAAGACTCCATCTTGATGCAGATTAAAAATGATGTGGGCCGACAGAAGGTGATGGTGTTTGAAATTGGCGGTGATGGTATTTTGAGATATCAAGGTAGGCTGTGTGTACCAAATGTAGATAGGTTGTGAGAGAGGATCCTCAATGAAGCTCACACTTCGAAGTATGTTGTTCACCTAGGATCTACTAAAATGTATCATGACCTTAAGGTGATATATTAGTGGAAAAATATGAAATGTGATATTGCTGATTTTATTTCTAAGTGTTTGAATTGTCAACAAGTCAAAGTAGAACATTTGAGGCCAGGAGGTACTTCTCAAGAGATATTCTTGCCTATGTAGAAGTGGGAGATAATTGTAATACCCCACACTTTTTCCTAGCTTGATGTTAAGGGATAGTTTCCAAAATGAATAATATTTATTCTATATGGAATTTTCCAGATTTAGACCTCCCATTGTGTGGGAAATTGAATAAGCTTTCCAACAATATAAAATGCGCCTAAATCCGACACTCGATTGAGGAGTTAGAGCATTTTTAAGTTGACAGTGTGCCACTTGGGCACTTGGCGCGTCGCGGAGATGGAAAAAATCCCAATTATCACATTCCAGTAGACCTTCACGATATTGGAGCATCGCGGAGAGGTCCATATTCCCAATCGTCAATTTCCAGAGATCCAACGCAATGTTGGCGCATCGCGCCAGTAGCCAAAATGGTGTTTCTATAGGGCACCACGATGGTGGACCATCACGTTGAAGTTCCAGGTCCCGATTGTCAAAATACAGTGGGATAACGTGATAGCTCTGCATTATAGAGGCTCCCAATTTCCCAGTTATCAAATTTCAGTGAGCCACCACGATAGTGGCGTGTCGCGGTGGCCCATTAAATTGGGACCCCAGTTCATTTTTCCAGTTTTATTTAGAGGTTTAAAGAGGGTATTTTGGACAATAACCAAGCCCCCAATCCGTCCAAACACAAGATTAAACCCATTCTAAGCCTATTATGCTCATTATTCATTAAAGTGTGTATGATTGCCATATAGAGAAGGGCGCTCGGGCCTTCACGGTTCGGGATGCCCGTCACGGCTAGGGCCTCGAATCGGGTCGTGACATTTTACTTGTAAGATTTTCCACTTTAGACAAAATGTACATATCTAATTATTAACCAACTGATTTATCTTTTGCCCTACAGAATTCCTTGACAACACAATCTCTTGTTCATCAATGATTCTGCTGCCTAGTAAACTCCCTCCTAAAAAAGAGAAATAGTCAAGTGAAAGAAGCGCACTTCGGAGTCGCTCACAAGAGAAGCAATGACCTTTTCTCTTTTCCCTATTGACTTCGATAAGACTAATAAGTCAGGAAGAGCTCTTACTTAGAGAGAGTTAGTTGGGTAGGGTCAATAGCTCTAAGATCACATCGGATTCTAACCCTAAGGGGACTTCACTCCCTTTAGAGACGATTAAACACTAAAAAAGGTAGGGCAGGAGAGAGGGAAACAAAGCAAGAAGTCATCGTTACATCATAGCGGGTTAAGAACTTAGGCTTAGTGAATCCCCACTCAAATTTCGTATGCAATGTAAGGAAATCCTCTTTGTTAAAAGCTGATCTTTCTAAATGACTTTCTGAAGCAAAGACTAGAAAATGAAAGAGAGAGAAGACATTGAGTCCAACTAGAAACTGAATTTCATGCTAAGCTTAATGCATTCGTTCTCTCAAGGGTCATTGAACTAGTTGAATGGAATTCCTTCCCACGCATACTTAATGCCAAAGCTCAAAGTCGTTTGATCCCTTTACCAATCATGACTTATTCTATCTCCATTGGTTGGACGAGGGTATCAGAAGATCTCTGCTTACCTTAGCCTTAGATAGAGGAGCTACATGACGCCACCTCCCACCAGCAATCTCACCATCAATAGGTATCAAATAACTTTGTCTACCAAGGCTAGAGCAAATGGGAAGAAAACACCTAGTGTTTGATTCTGCTAGGAATTGAACCTGAGACCTCATGGTGCTCAACCCAATTTCATTGAACCACTAGGCCACACCCTTTGGTGCATAAGGTATGTGATTTTGTTCTGTTTTATATGATATTTGTTGTTTTATCCTGTCATAGGAGGACAGTCTTAAAAGATGATTTTGATGTTGCAACTTGTAGTTCATTCGTAAATGACATATAGTAAATGAAACTTGATTTCCTTTTATATGTATTTTTCTTTGCCATCAACCACCATAGAGTTTTTATTCCACTGACATGCCTTTCATGACCGCACCCAGCATACTTTTGCTCTAACAAGGAGGTATTCTTCTTACTATTTCCTATTCATTTGTTGTTTCAATTTCCAAGCGTTTTCTTCTTCATTTGTTAGTCTTTGATTGTACTTTCTATTTCGAGTCAGCTACTTCAATTTTTTGTCAAATCTGGATATGATAAATATATTTTTACATAAAAGGACATCTTTCTTGCCATTTGGCTAAGATAAATACATTTTTCCAAATTACATATATACAAAATATTTATAAAAAGAAACTATATTATTGAAACTGTCAATTGGGTTATCCGGTTATGGGTTTTCAATTGGAGTATCTGGTAATGTGTTGGGTTTTTTAATTTTTATGGAGCCCAAAGATGGATGTGAAGGGAGTAATGAAGCTAAAAGGTGGATTAAATACATTTTTGTACCATTTCCAATAGGTGAGGAGAAAGCTACGCCCTTTTTCATAAAATTATTGCACTCTGGATAGAATGTACAGTTTCATCCTTTCTTGGCAAAAACTAACGGAAAGATGAATATTGCAATTTCTCGAACATATGAGGGATGTTTTTTGTTCATTATTAAATCAAAGGGATGTAACCTAGCTTTGCCTATAATTCAGGGATATTTTTATCCCAAAACTCGAAATTAGAAACAAATTTTCGGGTTTAAGATATAGAAGAGTAGGTTTAGTTTTCTTAGCTCTAGAAGAAAGATTAGAGATATTCAGATCCGCCGTCAAGAAAAATGTCGGATTATTTGCCAAAAGAATTGATGATTGACATCTTCACAAGATTACCAATCAAGTCAATCCTTCAGTGCAGAAGTGTTTGTAGGTCATGGTACTCACTTATTAATAGCCCTAATTTCATCTCCGCACACCTCAACCAAAGTACAAACGATTACATCCTAATTCGACCTTACTCTATAGTTCCTAAAGTAGAAATTTATGCTTTGTTCCATAAAAATGAGAATTTGGATCAAGATATCCAGTTTGATTTTCCATTTGACTGTAGCAACTTTTACTTTATTATTGTGGGTAGTTGTAATGGGATTTTATGCGTTGCTACCGCTGACATGTGGCGTGCCTGGAATTTTTTTTTATTTTTGGAACCCATCGATTAAAAAGTCTGTAAAACTCCCAGTACCAGGTTATACATGTGGGAAATTTGATACATTTGGTTATACGTTGGGTTTTGGGTTAGATCCCGTTACTAATGACTACAAGGAGGTAAGAGTAGTACACACTACTCATCATCCGATGCGACCTCATGTTGATCTTTATAAGTTAAGTACTGGTGTTTGGGAAGACATTAGTCACGTCTCTTTGTCTTATCTATTCCATGCCACTACACCACAGGCGTATGTGAATGGAGCTTCTCATTGGATTTCTTTCAAATGGAATGAAATATCACATTAACGTATGATTGTTTTGTTCGACATGCATGATGAGACATTTTCAGAGATTATGTTGCTGAGTAGTTTAACCAATGAGTCACGATCAAACTATGATGAATTGTTCCTCTTTGTGTCAGAGGAATCACTTTGTATGGTTGATAATAACTATGACAAAAGTAAACCTATTGATATTTGGATGTTGAGAGAGTATGGTGCATCAGACTCATGGGTGAAACAGTTCAGCATTAAATATTATCACGTTGTAGGAAATATGCCTCTTCGTGAACACATTTTCTAGACACCTTACAGTGTAAGCTCTGGTCCAAATGAGCTTGAGATTGCTAATGACTTCATAAAGCCAATGGATATAAGGAAAAATGGAGAAATCTTATGGGAAGCAAACCAAAGAAAGAAATTATTGGTTTTCATTGACGATATAGTTGAAAAGTCTAAAGATGTTGACCATGGTAAGTCTACAAGTGATTGGTATCACAATCCACGTTATGTTACTTTTTACAAAAAGAGCCTTGTTTGACCTGGTAAATGGAAAAGTAATTGTGTTGGTGATGCTTGTGAGAAGTCATCTGGTTTATGTAAAAGAGAGCCCAAAGTTGGGAGGCGAAGTCTCTTAAGCGCAAAAACTAGAAGTAGAATGCGAGTTGCCTTTCTTTTGAACATGAGTGGATTGCTATACGTGTCAAAAATGAAAGGGAAATGGTTGCAGAAGAATGGAAGGAAGAGCATGCAAGTCAAAAAGCCTTCATTGTCCAATTAGTTC